>NW_005434554.1:78553-88190 GCF_000315625.1 Guillardia theta CCMP2712
CGCCGGTTACGTCCGTACGCCCTCCTCCTCCTCCCTCCTCCCCCTCCCCTCCCTCCCCCTCCCCCTCCCTCCCCCTCCCCCTCCCTCCCCCTCCCCCTCCCTCCCCCTCCCCCTCCCTCCCTCCCTCCCTCCTTCCTCCCCCTCCCCACCTGCCCCAGAGCTGTCTTGGCTTCCCCTTCCTCCACGAGCGAGATAATCTTGCTCAGCGCCACCAGCTCGTCTGCTCCTGGGGGAGGCACGTCGAAGATGTCCGTCATCTCCGACAGTCCCAGCTTTGACGCGATGCTGTCCACGTCCTCCGACCCCTTCAGGCTCTTGATGACGGCCTTGAACTCCTCTATCGCCTCCTTCAGGTCCACCTCGAGGGCATACAGGTTGCCTCCCTGCTCCGCCACGGGCGTGACCTTTCCCTTAGACAGATCCGTCATGAGTGCGTCCCCCAGCGAGTGCGCCGGGTCTGTGGAGATTACCAGCGTTCTCAGCCCCTCGTCCGCGAGCTTCACCGCCAATGCAGCGCTCGTGCTCGTCTTCCCCACTCCTCCCTTCCCACCCACAATGATGTACCTTCTCCCCTTGCTGTCCACCAGCCGCTGCAGGCTCTCCTCCTCCACTGCCATCCTCGTTGCAGTGAAGCGCTGGCGGGAAGCTGAAGGCAGACGACAGCTGATCGCCTTGCGCAGAGGCAGAGCAGATGCTGCATCGTTCCATCCCTTCCTGGCTATGAAAGGCTGAGCCGGAAGAAAACCTTGAGCACCTACAAAGCAAGCAACCAAGCATAGAGCCTTCCCCAGGGCTATCATCTACAGCGAACGTCAGACAAAGTGGATCGATGTTGTGGATCTTGTTTTCTCCAAACAAAGAGATGCAACTTCAATAATCCTTTCGCTCATTTCAGCTTATCCATTGATGCTTGTCAATAGTCCATCTGACACCACCTCCTTTCATCCATTCTCTCCCGCACCTTCCACAATTTCATCTATCTGCTCCATCTCTTTCAATCCTTCTCAACACCTTGTCTCCTCTAGCTTGCACCTGCCCTTGTCTGTCTTCTGTATCATCTAGTCTACTGTTTGTCTTCTCTTGTCTTCTGTTTGTTGCTGTCTGCTGTCTCTTCTTCTTCTTCTTCTTCTTCTTGTTCTCTATCTCTCCCAATCCTCGTCTTTCTGCTTCCCATGCCCATTCTCCCTCCATTTCCACATTCTCTTGAATTGAACACTTCTTTACAAGTAAGTATTAAGGTTTTATTACCCCCCAATGATAGCAATTTACAGCGTCAACAAGGGGGTAGGTACATAACTTCTTTTTTCCTTTCGTTCATTTCGTTCATCCATTGAAATCCCTTATACCCATCGACCGCCGTTACAGTTGTAACGGCTCTAATCAAGCTGAGCGGCTGACGACACGACCGTACCCGGTGACCAGCGTCGGAGTCAGGCCGGCGTCGCTGTGATGCCGGCCAAGTACTTCCAAGTACGACGGTAGCGACGGTATGAGAGTCACTGATTGGAAGATGAGCGAATGATGAATGATTGGGCTCAGCAAGAAGCTTCTGAGAGAGAGGACGAGACTCGGAAGAGACTTCACAGAGAAGCTAAGCGATCCCGAAATAGCTGCGCTCCTCATCCCCCCAAGGAGGGTACGGGACCACTCCTTCCTGCGTGAAGGCTTGACCGTAGGAGGGTCTCGAGCGGCAGGACTCCTGATCATGAGTCTGTGTGACAGTAAGGCTGGACTGCGACTCTTGCGATGGGTTACCGGCCACAGGAACTCGGCGCGATGCTTCGCTTTGAGGTACTCCCTCTGCGAGAGTTCGTCCTCCCCCACCTCCAGCTTCACGAAGATTTCCTCCTTGTCCCCATACTGCAGCACCCGGTGAGCCGCACACGCTCGCAGCTTCAGAGTCAGTCAGAGCTACCTCGCCGGTGTTGAGGATGGTGAAATATCCCTTGTGCGACACGTCGTCCTGTTTCTTCTGGTTCCACATGGACTCTATGATCTTCACCGTCGTCTCCACCTGCTCAAGTCTCAGACGTCCAGCAGCAGCCTAGCATCATCTGCCTGCACAGTGTGCGTCCTGCAGTACACAACCCTGGCCGTGAGCTCGAGCATGTGCTGCAGTCGACACGTTCAGCAGAGCAAGCAGTCAGGTTGGGCCTGTACTGTCGGCAAGATCGGCTTCATGAAGAAGAGGTTGTCCATAGCAATGGTGACCACGTTGGAGTTCCGAGTGAAGTTCCTGGCGCACACTATAGCGGCTCCTTCCATCCACTCCTGCGAGCCAGTCACTAGGTATCGCTGCTCCTGCAAGCAGCACAACCATGAGGTCTCCACCGAAGATGGTCCCGAGGCCGTTGAGGCTCCTAGGGAGAAAGTTCTTCCGCAAGCGCACCACGGTGTCTTCGATGTGCATGTACTCGATACCCTTCACCTTCTTGAACTAGAGGAGCAAGTCACTCTCCTGAGCGCTAGGGACCAGACAGGAAACCTCTAACTCCAACGGATCGATCGGGTGGCTGTCAAACGCGGCCTGCTCCCTAGCATATCGCCGTGCAAGCTCAACCCTATGTTATCTGCACCATCAGTGTGGGAGGCTCGAGACTGGAAGGAACCTCTTCTTCGCGTACTCCTGTGACTTGATCTCCTCCTGCGTCTCCAGCACCAACTCCGGCACCTGACAGGAAGGTGAACCCACCCTCCCCTCCTCCCCGCACGCCCCAGCCCCCGCAGCCTCTCAACATGCAGTAGCCGATCTTCTCCTCACCGTCGACGGCTTTCCGTCAGGACCGAGGCTGACGAAAGTCGCGAAAGCTTCGTGCGTGTAGTACCAGTGGCGAGTTCTCATATCCTTCTTCCTTCCGACCACCTGCAAGGGCAGCTGAGAACGACTTGTTGATTGATTTCGATATCTTCTAGCTCAATGCTAACACACAGATTGCTGGTGATGTCCCAACAACCATGCTCTTCGCCTCTCTGATCTCAAAACGCGCCGTCTGCCCTCTCCACTCACCTGAACGCCCATGGCTGACGTCCAACGTTGATCACTCTGGCATCCATGTGCACCTGCTGAAGAGATGAGCGAGTGAACGAGCAAGGAGCGGGTCAGCACGAGGTCTCCATGGCAGATGGGGACGAGCAGCTCCAGCCGATCAAAGGCCAGCGTCTGGTCTGCGAGTCAGGGGAGGAGCAGCTGAGGGCAGCGTGAGACGTACTGGTGTCCGTTGGTGCTGCACATGCTTCATGGCAGCGGAGGCAGCGCAGAGATCCATCACTTTCAGGATTTCTCCTGCTCCCATGCGAATATGTCGTCCTCCTAACGTGGCTTGTCCGATCACTTCGCTCATGTACGACCATGACTGTCTGCTCGTTCTCCTTTCCCTTGTCCCAGCCAGCAGCACTGTATGCCGGTTGGTGAGACGACGACAATGTATGACACTGCCTCCACACTTTCTGACATCAGACCTCTCCTTATTGTTGCAATCACTCTCCTCATCTTCCAATCGAAGCTTCTGACTGAGCTTCGTTGCCGGTGCATGGATGTATACCGTGTACAGTTTGTTCTGTTTTCCTTCCCCTCCCAATCACGCATACATCTCGCTCTGCATGGACTTCTCTGCACCTCCTCCTCGTCTCTCTCCCTGCTCTCCATCTCTTCATCTCTTGCTCTCCATTATACCATACCTGAGCTCGTAGACAGCATCCGCATCCCAATCCGCCTTTGCGCCGCCATGGTTGAACTCCTCCGGGTGTAGTCAGCCTCGAAACGTGTGGGGTAGGGTCCTGACCCCTATCATCAAAAATGCCATTCTCTCTACCCTACCTGACAAGGCTGTAATTGCCTATATTAGGGGGGTACTAATATATTTCAGTGGGGTAGATCCCAAATCCTGCGGGGGTGGGAGGGAACGGGGTGGATTCACGATGCGGCTAGTGAAGATGCTGATCGCATTGGTGATGCTCACGATGGCGAGGGGAGGAGGAGGAGGAGGAGGAGGAGGAGGAGGAGAGGAAGTAAGGGGAGAGGAAGGAGGATATGACGCAGGGGAGGGTAGGAGAAGGACAGGGATGTGTTTGAGAAAACTGATAGAGTGGGGTGAAGGATCGAGAAAAGGCAGGGCCATGGACGTCATGGTAGACGTCGAACGGCAGGAAGTATGGGTGGTGGGCCCTCTACATCCCCTCTGGATCGTGACAGATGCAGGAGAAGGAGCCAGAGGAGGCGAGTCTTGGCCGATCGTGTGGGGGGAAGGGAGGGATCTTTCATGGATTCCTCGGGAAAAGAACGCTGCTAGCCAATGTATCTTCACCAGAGGGCAGGATGATCCGAAGCTTGAAGCGAGGATTCAGTCCATGAAGTCAGGAAAGGCGATAGGAAAGCAAGAGGAAAAAGAGAAGGAGGATGAGGATCGAACGTTTGTTGTCTTTCGAGCTGATCCCTTCGGGCATATCAATCTCCTTTCCTGCCTCCTCCCTCCTTGGGTGATGCCGATGCTCATGGCCAAGGAAGAAGTGAGGCTGCACCTGCTTCTTGTCCCTCGTCCTGCCTTCCATGCTCTGACCTGCAACGCCTCTGCCGGCAGCGATCGCGACTTCTGTGGGACATGTGAGAGGATGGTCGAGGAAGGAGGTTGGGGGGCAGCAGGGCAGTGCGTGGACTATGAGACGATGATGACTGGAGCCGTTGCTGTGAGCCACCTGCCCCTGTGCCTTCCAGACGAACTGCCCAGGGTAACCTTGTCTCTCTGCTGCATGATCAGAGATGAAGCGCTGTACCTGCGGGAGTGGATAGAGTACAGCAGGATGATGGGGGTTGAAAGATTCTTGCTGTACGACCATGGCAGCATCGACACGACGCGCATGGTGCTTGCACGGTACGTGGAAGAGGGGATCGTTGTTCTGCATGACTGGAACTTCACTGGATATCCCCAGAAGGAAGCGCACACTCACTGCACCAGGCGCTACGCACACCAGACCGACTGGCTGGGGCTCTTAGACGTTGACGAGTTCTTGCTCCCCAGGAGGAGCGACAGCATGCTCGACCTTCTTCGATCTACCTCTGTGTTCGGGGCAGAGAACGTCGTGTTCCGCCTCAAGGCTGCGATGTTCGGGACCTCGAAGCACAGGAAGAGGCCCAGGGGGCTGGTTGTGGATGAGTACCTGATGAGAAGCCGCGGGAGAAACTCAGATCAGAGCAAAGTTCTCTTCCTTCCCCGCTTCATCGTCATGCCGGGGATCCACGAGGTGCTGCTCGCTCGCTCTGTCAGCCTTGTGGTGGATGTACACCCCCACGACTTTCGGTACAACCACTACAGGAGCAAGTCCCTGGAGGACCATGCGCAGGATCCGCTGAGGAGGGATATGGCGATCGAAGAAGCGAACGAGGAAGTAGACGTCGAGCTTCCCCTCCGTTTCTCCCACCTCCTTCACGACAGACTCTGTCCTCCTGAAGCATCTGAGAGCATTCGAGCAGAGGAAAACCAGGGGAACAGGAGCCAAGATGTTTGCATGCAAATGGGGCTGTTCTACGAGCAGCATTGGAACTCTACATCGAACCTTGAAGCGAGGAGAAGCTTAGCCGCAGGAGAAGCAGCGCTGGTAGGTGCTACGTTGCTCCGCAAGTCGATGGAGCTAGAGGAGCAATGTCCTGCGTTCGTCGCTGCCATGGCAGAGCTCCTCGACCGGGGAAAGGTTGTGATGGACTGGGGCTGTGGGAGTGGCTTTATGGCAGAAGAACTTCAGAGGATAGGCTACCACGTCCGATGTGTCGACACTGAAGGGCTTGCTTCCTCTCTTCTTCCCCTGTTGCACACTGTGGCTCCCGATCAAGCATCGCAGGGAGGAAGATCAGGAGCAGGAGCAGGAGCAGGAGCAGGAGCAGGAGCAGGAGCAGGAGCAGGAGCAGGAGCAGGAGCAGGAGCAGGAGCAGGAGCAGGAGCAGGAGCAGGAGCAGGAGCAGGAGCTGAAGGGAACGAAACGATGAGAAATTCGAGGGGGGCAGAGCAACTGATATCCTTCCTGGGAGCAGAGGGGGCTCTCTCCTACGAGCAGGAGGAAAAGATCTTAGATGATATCTGCGCGCAGAGGCCTAGCACTCTTGTGCTTGGATGGCGTCGAAAATGCTCGCCCTTCCTCTATGGAGCGAAAGTGCTGTGCAGGGATGACGGCGGGAAGGAACATGAGTTAGACGGGACGTTCACTCCAGATGAGGAGGTGGAGAGGAAGCTGATGGGCTGTTGGAGGAGATCGACGACCTGATGCTCCCATTCCAGACGGCCATGCTCAGGTGCCGACCAGGAGGAGACAGGTGCTTCTTGGACCTCGTCAACCTCTTTCCCATATGCAGCAGAACCCACAACTTCACAGGAGACTTCCACGAGCAATGGGGATACGGCCAGCCGGAGGTGTACAGGACGCGGCAGTGGAAGTATGCAGCCGTCAAGGCGTTCCTCGGAGCAGGGTTCCCGTGGGGAAACAGCCGGAAGGTCGTGAGGGCGGTTGGCAAGTTCAAGGCCATGATGTCGGGCGAGGAGGCTGCAGGAGGTCCGAGGGCGGGTGGAAGGGATGCGCACCTGGCTAGTGAGAGAGAGGAGGAGGATGTAGTGGACTTGCTGTACTGGGACATCCAGAACGTTGCGGAAGGGTTTCACATGTACTTCCGGATGAAACTGAAGGATGTTTTCCACTATGAATGGCAGATGGCAGGAGGGAACCGGTTCCCGCTAGCCGGGCTAAAAGCGATCAAGTACATCCTGTGGAGGATGATAGGGAGGAGCAACATCTCAGAGGAAGGCTCCTCCAGCCTGAGGATTCAGCTGCTGTCGTTGGCGAGCAAGGACATCGTGAATGAAGATCACTTCCTGCGAGTGATCAACCGGATGAAGCTGCTGCTGACGCAACTGAAGCGGCTCGACCCTGCTGCCTCCGTGGCCATGCACGAACAGAAGCTGTCCAGCGAGCTCAGGCTCCGCTGCATCCAGTCACCCTGCAAGGGTCTCAACTTGTTCGAGGAGGTGCTCAGTCCTAACTGCTCCATGGAAGAGATCTTGGCAGTTGCGCTATACCTCGAGCACGCACAAGCGCTTCCAAACTTGTTACAGAGTTGCTCCTCCTTGTCTCCGGTCTACCATCCACCCCCTCAGAATGGGCAGGGTGGGCGCCAGAACTTTCAAGGTGGAGCAGCAGGAGGACAATCGCAGAGTTTTCAACCGGGCGGAATGCTTCCAGACGGTAGGGATGATCCTTTATCGCACCAGAACTCCCCTGGTGCCCAACGTCGCTTTACTCCAGCATGGAGGTCAGGGAGTGGCAGGCAGCACAACCAACCTTATGCGCACTCTACGTCCGACGGTCAGCCTGGCAGCAGCAGGAGCCTTCCGTTGGAGATGCTCGTCAAGTCGTCGCAAGACAAGATGCGAACGATCATGGATCAGTTGCAGAGACTGAGAGGCTCTCGGGTGCAGGCGCAGACCAGTGAGGTGGTAGCTCCTTTTCCTCGCACCCCGGTTGTGAGGCCCAGCGGCGGTCAGGAGAGCCAAGGAGCGATCGGCGGGGTCATGTTGCCGAGGGCTGACGTCACGTTCGGTGTTGACAGCGACTTGACATTCGAGAAGATGAATCAGCTGAAGCAGGAGCTGGAGAACGAGTTGGAGGACGGGACCGGCGAGACTCAATTCTTCCTCGCTGATTTACGTTCAAATTTCTCAATGGTGGGCTATGCAGGGCTGCTGACCGACGTCGAGTTTGCCGACAAGCCTCTGACTGTCCAGACAGCAGCGGGGATGATCAGATGCGACAAGTTCGGCACTTTGACGATCAACCTGACGCGCGAGGGAGACAACTGCGGGTGCCTTGAGCTCAAGGAAGTCTGGGTGTGTGAGCGCCTCGAGTTGCCGATGGTGTCGGTGGAGTCGCTGGTGAAGGACCAACTTCACGTGCGCTGGTTCGGGGCCAACAGGTCGAGGCTGCTTTGCATGTGCACGGAAGACGGGAGGGTCAAGATCGCTCTGAATCCGAGGAATGCCGCGTACTTGCTGAGGGCGAAGGTGGGGCGCGACAACTGGCTGGAGCTTGAGGTCATGCCGCGTACCACTCAGTCCATGGAGCCGGCACAGTCCGCTCACTCCTCTCAGTCGATGCAGTTGACGGTGTACGACTCGCCGAACTCCTGGAGAGGACCCGATGGAGAGGGGAAGGTACTGATTCAGACACGTACCTTTGGCACTGCCGACTCGGGCATGTGGACAGCTCAGTACAGGCGAGGCTGGCCAGGAGCGTCAGTTGTGTAGTTTTCGATCCCTCAGACGCGCTCGTCCCTTGCAACACCTGCGAACTTGTCCCGAGCGAGTCGGGGCCCTCGCAAGTCTCGGCGCTGCCGCAGCAGGAAGCCTCGAGGCCCAACGAGTGCTGGGCCCTGGAGCTGGAGGAGCAGGATGGCTCCTGGGGCAGGTGGAGTTGCCGATTCTTGCTGACGGTGGTGGACGTGTTCTCCGGCTATGTGCAAGTGCGGACGATGGGGGCTCTGAGAGAGACGGCAGGCGTGCTGTCGAAGATGCTGGAGAGCCAGGCGAGGGGGCAGAGGGGGCCAGTGCGGAGGCTCATCTATGACAGGAGCAACGAGCTGTTGTACCGGGAGCTGACTTACCTGCCCCACCGCCACAACGTGACGTGGCAGGCGGTCGGGGTCGAGCGCATGGAGCGATCGGGGGCGTGGGAGGCGTGGGAGGCGTTGAAAGTGATGAGCGAGCGGATGATGCAGGAGAGTCAGGTGCCAGGAGACATGTGGGTTTATTCCTGGATGTATGCCTCCCTCCTCCACAATATCCTCCCGCGTCCCCAGGACGATCAGACGCCGCACTTGCTCTACCACAGGACCATGTTTCAGGACCACAACGAACTCATGGTGTTCGGCTGTGCCGTGGTGAACGAAGGGCCCTCCTCCTCCTCCCATTCCTACTCCTGCTCCTACACTACTGGTGTCTTCCTCGGACTTGAACTCGATGAGCTGGGAAGGTTCAACAATTATATCGTGTTGGACCTGGAGACGGACGAGATCCAGTGGATGACGGAGGCAACTTTCGACGAGTGGATTTACCCCATGATGAGCGACGAGAGCATGTCGGATGCTCCCTCCAACTATGAGCAGGATTATAGCACAGAAGCAGACGATGGAGGCCTTGACAGCGACTGGGGAGGGAGGCAGAGGAAGAGGAGGTATGATGAGATCAGTGGGTGGTATCCGGAGCCATATGACGGAGGGAATTATACTTACGGGGGACATCGGGGGTGGTATGGATGGCAATGATGATGATGAGGAGGAGGAAGAGGAGGAGAAAAAGGAGGAGGAGAAGAGAGGGGAGAAAAGGGAGGAGGAGGAGGAGGAGGAGAATTTTGTTATTTGTAAAACACAGGCTTCATTTCAAACCAGTTATTATCGTTTCCACGTCCCCCCGCCACCTCCTCCCGTCTCCTCATGAAGAGCCCCCAGCTCCCCTCATTCAGCCTCTTCCTCTTCCTCCGCTTCCTCAGCTTCCTCGTCCTCCTCCTTTTCCTCCTTTTTCTTCTTTCCCCCTCGCAGCGCTCTCCTCCTCCTCTCGATCGGACACTCGTTCGGCTCCAGCGGGCCGCGGGCAGGAGACCTCGA
>NW_005434554.1:88501-101789 GCF_000315625.1 Guillardia theta CCMP2712
GGAGAGGGAGAGGGAGAGGGAGAGGGAGAGGGAGAGGGAGAGGGAGAGGGAGCACGAGCAACTGAGGAAGAAGAGAGGGAGGAAAAAGGAGGAGCAGAGGCCAGGGCAGGGGCAGGAGGAGTGATGGATGCTACAAGAGCCACAGGAAGCATCTTGTGCTCGCGATGTACCGGAAGACGTGCGTGTCAACAGCAAAGTCCGGGCGCTTGAGATGGAAGAGGAGGACGCAGCTGCTGGGAAAATGAGAACTCGCGACAAGAGGAGAGAGGGCAGGACAAGACAAGCAACGAGCTGTGCGCGACCAGAGGAGCAGCGGAAGGTGAAGAGGAGAGGAGAGGAGAGGAGAGGAGCAGCGGAAGGTGAAGAGGAGAGGAGAGGAGAGCGGAAAGGTAGCAGAAGGCGACCTTGCTGTCTTGGGTCCGCAGCCTGGAAAGCTTGAGATCTCCTCCTTCACTTTCTCGCTCGAAGCCTCTCGAAGATGCTCAAGGCTGATCTGCAAGCAAGTCAGTAGAAGCGGGAAGATGAGCAGGTGCAGGTACAGAGAGCAGAGAGGAGGAAGAAAAGTGGAAATAGAGGTAGAGGTAGAGATAGAGGTAGAGGTAGAGGTAGAGGTAGAGGTAGAAGTAGAAGCAGAAGCAGAAGTAGAGGTAGAGGTAGAGGAGGTAGAGGTAGAGGTAGATGTAGATGTAGAGGGAAAGGGAGAGGTAAAGGGAGAGGTAGGAGCAGAAGCAGAAGTAGAGGAAGAGGTAGAAGTAGAAGTAGGAGAGCCACCTTGCCATAGTTGCGGAGGAGAGTAGAGCAGATTCTGTGAATGCGCTCTGCCTTGATCTTTGCCAGCCCACCCATACGTATGCCTAAATGATACTTGCCATGAGAACAGGAGAAAGAGGAGGTGGAGAGGGGAAGAGGAGGAGGAGGAGGAAAGGAGAGGATAAGGAGGGAGAGGAAGAAAGGGAGGACGAGGAGGACGAGGAGGGAGGAGGGAGGAGCAGACGAGGGGCAAGAGGAGGAGACTTACTTTCTTCGATGTCGGGGATGGGGGCAGCGTAAACATCTTCCCAGGTGGGGAACCTAGGAGCAGTCAGGACCAGAGGTCAGGAGGGAGAGAAAGAGAGGACGACAAGGATGAGGAGAAGGACGGAGGGAGGGATGAGGAGCAGGATGAAGAGAAGGAGAAGAACGGAGGACGAGGAACGCAGAGCAGGACGTGGAGGGAGGAGGAGGAGGGGGTCGCAGTGTGGTGGTGGTGGCGGAGGAAAAGGAGGATCAGGAGGCAGCACTTGCTCTTCAACGATGCGAAGCTTGCGGTCGAGTTCTTGGATGTGGTGTTCTGGGAGAGGATCGTGCCTGATGATGTTTCACATGCAGTCCTCTAGCCACCTTCCTCTTTCTTCCATCAAACTTCTACTTCCTCCCCACCTCCCCCCCTTCCCTCAACTCCGCGTTCTCCCACTCCTTACCCATCCAACCCCGTTCCTTCCCCCCCTCCCCCCCCTTCCCTCCTCCTGCTCATTCTCGTCCTCGTCCTCGTCCTCGTCCTCGTCCTCGTCCTCGTCCTTGTCCTCGTCCTCGTCCTCGTCCTCGTCCCCTCCCCTCCCCGATCTTCTATTTTGCTTACAGACAAGGGAGTCCATGACCGACTGGTCCCTCGTCTGCTCCGGCTGCTTCCGCTCTCCGTGGATAGCTGAAAGTTCACTGGATCCGCTATCAGTCAGGAGGAGGAGGAGGAGGCGGAGGAGGTAGGAGTTGACGAAGGCGAGGCAGTTGACGAAGGTGAGAGAGGACAAGCGAGATTAGAAGAGGAGGGCAGTGTGGGAAGAGGGCGAGAGGATAAGGGAGGATACGGGAGGATAAGAGAGGTCAGGAGCAGCAGGAGGTCGATAAGAGGACCAGAAGATTGTCCAGCTGCTCACCGGCAGAGGAGCTCACAGTCTTCTGGAGTAGGTCGATCCCAGCCAGGGAAGACAGGGGAGGTTTGTGAAGATGATTTGATATCCTCCTTCGCTCCTCTATCCCCTTCTTCCTTCTTCACCCCTACATCCCCTTCCTCCTTCTTAACCTTGACCTTCTTCATGCCCTTGATATCTGCCTCTTTCTTGACCTCTACTCCCCCAGAGTCCTCTTGTTTCCGTTTCCTCCTCCCACTAACTACCTTCTCCTCCGTCTCCTGCACCTCTCCCATCCTCTGAGAAGCAAAATCATCTTGCGCCTCTGTCTTGATCTGAACATTCATATGATCAACAACTTGCTCCTCAACTTTGACGTCTAGGTCGCCTTCCGCCCGTTCCTCCTCCCGTCCCCGTCCCCGTCCTCGTCCCCGTGCTTTCCCTCCCCCTCTTTGACGGGATTCTTCATGCTCTCCTCCTTCTCTGGATTCAGACGTATCATCCTCCGCTCCCCTGCCCCGTCCTCGTCCTCGTCCTCGTCCTCGTCCTCGTCCTCGTCCTCGTCCTCTCCCGCTTCCTCGTCCTCTCCGCTTCCGTCTTCGTCGGGGAGACTGCGGGAGCGGAAGGGACATATCCAGTCTGCCTCAGAATCATCGTTAGAACAAAAGAAAAGACAGCAATTCTCGAATTGAATTGAGTTGAAACTGCTGTCCTTCCCTTGCACGCTCTTTCGACCCCCCGAGCATGTTGTCGAGAACTATGCCGCTCGCAGCCGCTCGCCTCCTCCCCCTCCTCCTCCCCCTCCTCCTCCCCCTCCTCCTCCTCCTCCATCTCCGTTCGCTTCCACTTCATCGAGGAGCCCCATCCCGGCAACCCTGGCGGGAGGGGGTCAGGCAAATTCAGTTGCAATGGGATTCGGTCACCCAAGGCAACTTCACGGATCAGACGCGTCCTCCCATGCCCGAGGACCCTGCTCGCCTCGTCGCCATGGCCTCGCAGTTTCTCAACCTCCACTTCCCCAACATTTCCTCCCTCCTCCCGTCCATCAACTCCTCCTCCTTCGTCCCCCTCAACGCCTCCGGCCCCAGGATCGGTCTCAACCTCGCTCCTGCCATACCGCCAGGGATCGGCATGACCCTGCATCAGTCATCGCACAACTGTCGGTAGGCAGCACCATGTAGTGAGGAGGGACGAGGGGCTGACACTGTTCAGGGTGCTGGACGAGCCGCATTTACCAGACAGCGTGTGGGTATGCCAGTACGAGAACCAGGGTCAGAGCATGTTACAGGTAGCAGAAGAGGAGAGGGAGAGGAGAGGGAGAGGGAGAGGGGGAGGGGAAAGGGGAAGGGGAGGGGGAGGGGGAGGGGGAGGGGGAGGGGGAGGGGGAGGAGGGGAGAGGGGAGAGGGGGGGAGGGAGAGGGCGAGAGACCTGATCCATTGTTCCTAATGCAGTTCGTCGCAATTCATCGCTTCAACCAGGTTACTCCTCTGCTTCTGCTCGTGCTCGTGCTCGTGCTCGTGCTCGTGCTCCTTGTCCTCCTGCTCCTGCTCCCCCTGTTGCTTCCTCCTCCTCTGCCTGTTCTTTCTCACCTTCTACCTCTTTCCTTCCTCCTCTACTTCTCTCCTTCCCATTGATCCGATTCGACGTCAGAGAATCGCTTTCGACGTCCCGGGCACGTTGGATGACGCGCGTGCTGCGGTATCGCCGAGTCTCCTGCGAATTCACGATACTCTCTTCACAGGTTCAATGCTTCCTGCTGACATCTCCTGCGTACTCTTCCTTCTCCTCTCCTCTCCTCTCCTCTCCTCTCCTCTCCTCTCCTCGTCTCGCTCCCGTTTCCCTCCCTCTCTTCCACTTTTGATCCTCAAGAAACCTTCAGGTCTTGTTCGCAAGGCGAAGTCCGAGGCTGTTGACTCGCTCCCCGTCCTCCACTGGCCGGAAGCTCCGAGACCAAACGAGTCCTCCCCTCTCGTCAACCAATCTGCTCCTCCCCTACTCAACCAGTCTGACCCGCAATGTGCCATCTGCTGCGAGCAGCAGGAGGATGGACAGGTTTCACATGTCCCTCCTCCTTCGTTGCCCCCTCCCTCATCGTTCCTCCTCCCCCGTTCCTCGTTGTATCTCTCTCCTCTCGCTCTCCTCGCTCCCATACACTTCGCTTTCCGCCTCTGACGTCGTCGCAGCTTGTTGCTTGGCTACCCTGCGGTCATAACTTTCACGACGAGTGCCTCAAGCCATGGCTGGAGAGAGCAAGCACCTGTCCCTCCTGCAGGTAGTTCCTTCCATCTCCATCTCCATCTCCATCTCCATCTCCTGCTCCTGCTCCTGCTCCTGCTCCTGCTCCTGCTCCTCTACCACCTCCTGATCCGCTCCTCTTCCTCTGCCACGTGCTGCAGCTCCTCCTCCTGATGTGCAGGATCCTTCTGCTCATCCACATATTTGTGCTCCTCCTCTTCTACTCTTCTCCTCCCTGCCCCCCTCCGTCTCTCCTTTTCCTCGACCACCACCTCCGTCTCCTCGTCCTCCAACTAGCCTACCTGGCTGGTTCATCCTCCCAGGGTCACCGTCCTCGCAGGTTCACCCTCCCAGCTGAGCTCCACCCGCTGGAGAGTGAGCAGGCGGATGAGGGTCTACCACCAGAGGGCGACATATTTCAGAATGACCTCCTGGGCTCGATGATGGGCATGGACGGCACGAGACCGCACGTGCACTTTCATAGTGAGATCGCGTGGATAGAGGTAGATCACCTCCTCCTCTCTCGCCCTCGTTCCTCCCGTCTTCCTCTCTCGTTCCTCTCCTTTCTCTCTCTTCTCTCTTCCTCTCCTCTCCTCTTCCTCTCCTCTCCTCTCCCCTCCTCCGTCTCTGTTCTCTCTCTCTACCCTGTGTTCTTTTCCCTCTCGCTCTCTTCTCCTCTATTTTCTCATCTCCTTCCGTCCGCCCCTCTGCCATTCTTCTCGTCTGTTTCTGCCGTTGACACTTGGGGCAGGGGCAGGCAGCGTGGCGTTGCTCTTCTCCGGGATGTGTTGCATCGTCTGAAAATGTGATGGCATGCATGCCATCATCATCACCACCATCGTCATTGTCATTGTCATCGTCATCGTCATCGTCATCGTCATCGTCATCGTCATCATCATCATCATCGTCATCATCATCATTATCGTCATCGTCATCATCATCGTCATCATCATCATCATTATCGTCATTGTCTTTGTCATCTTCATCGTCATCGTGATCGTCGTCATAATCACCACTACCATCACTGGCCGCTTTCTCTTCTCTGCTCATCTCCTACTCATCTCTACTTCTGCAGGCTCCCTGTTGCGAACAGCACGGGCGTCACTTTTTTTGCAGTATAACCGGTCTGACTTCCGCCCCCTCCTCTTACCTCCTCTTTAATCCTTGCTCCTCCTCTTACCTCCTCCTTACCTCTTCCTTACTACCTCCTTACCTCCTCGTTACCTCCTCCTTACCTCCTTGCTCTTCACCTCACCTTCCACTTTATTCATCCTCAGCCTCTAACGACCTTCTACAGGGTGTAATCACACGCTCTGCAACGCGTGCTTCAGCATCTTCAGGTCACCTCCCCCCCCCCCTTCTCCCAACCTCACTTCTCCTGTTCCTCCTCTTCATCGCCTTCCCCCTCCTCGTCCTCGTCCTCCTCCTCTTCTGTCTCTCCTGAAGCTGTTCGTCTCCTCCTCTTCTCATCTCCTCACGCTCCTCATGTTCTTTCTCCAGGCGGACCTGCACTCAAGTTAGCATCAGTCGTAGCATCGAGGAATCGATCGTGAGGACCCAAGAAAGTCCAGCTACCTCCAACGTGGCGAATGGAACCCAAGAAGTTGGGGAGGCAGAAGCAGCGCAAGGTAGTGGTGTGGTTGGGATGATGACGATGACGATGGTGACGATGATGATGACGACGACAACGATGATGATGATGATGATGATGATGAGGAGGAGGAGGAGAGGAGGAGGAGGAGGAGGAGGTTGAGAATTGACTGGCTTCTCTAGCAGGTCAGCCTGAGGCGATGCAACTGGATGGAATTCAGGGGACGCAACAACAGCAGGAAGAGAGACAGAGGGAGGGGCAGGAAGAGTTCAGGCAGCAGGAGGAGGCGGGCGAGAGGCAAGCGGAGCACCAAGGGGAGGAAGAGCATCAGCCGCCGCCGCCGCCGCAGCAGCAGCAGCAACAACAACAGCCTGAGCAGCCGCAGCCTGAGCAGCAGCAGCAGCTGGAGCAGCAGCAGCAGCCTGAGCAGCAGCAGCAGCAGCCTGAGCAGCAGCAGCAGCAGCAGCTGGAGCAGCAGCAGCCGCAGCTGGAGCAGCCGCAGCAGCAGCTGGAGCAGCAGCAGCAGCAGCAGCCTGAGCAGCAGCCGCAGCCTGAGCAGCAGCAGCAGCAGCAGCAACCAATATTGCGGGAGGAGGTGACATTCTTTCAGGGGGGGCAGGAGCTACTTCAACAGCTTGCCCTGGGTCAGCTCCAGCCGCAGCAGGTGATGATAACGGGGATGACGAATACCCAGCCTCTCCCGCTTTTGGAGCCTCTTCATCGTGATTTGTTCATCCATCAACAAGTCCCTACTTCTCTCCCTCCTTCTCTTCCTCTTCCTCTTCCTCTTCCTCTTCCTCTTCCTCTTCCTCCCTCTCAGCAGCCCGGACAGCTTCATGTGCATCAAGTGGTATATCAGCAGCACCTACACCCGCATCCGCACCCGCACCACCACCATCATCACCAGCATCAGTGTCAGCATCATCAGCATCAGCATCATGAACAGCAGCAGCAGCAGCAGCAGCAGCAGCAGCAGCAGCAGGATGTGGTGGAGCAGGAGCAGCAGCAGCAGGTGGAGCATCATCAGCATCATCAGCATCATCATCATCATCAGCATCAGCAGCAGCAGCAGGCAGCTCCAAGGGTCGCTGGCGTTCCTCGTTCTCTGGGTGACTCGCTGGGGGTTCAGTGCGAGGATGAGACGAGGACGGGTAGGGAGGTAGGAGGAAGTCAAGGCAGCGGGGAGCAGGATCAGCAGGAACTAGCGGCAGCCTCGACCGTATCGACTGATCAGACAGATCGACCGCAAGCAGTGGAGGCAGGGATGAAGAACGTGTCTGCCGAGCAGGAGGCGGCGGGCAATGAGAACATTCCTCTTCCTCTTCCTCCTCTTCCTCTCAGATCCCCGAGAGATCTCCGAGCTCGGCGAGTCCTCTTGCGAGCAATCAACGATTATCTTGCACAGCTCGCTGACGAGGACGAGGACCCAGCGATCCGGATCGCCAGTTACGCGCTGAAGCAGCGCAAGGAGGAGGGAGAGGAGGATGATGCTGAGCCCATCCCCCTAGAAGCTATGCTAGAGCTGTCGAGGAGCGCGCAGGAGCGGGGGGAGGCACTGAAGGAGGACGGCAACGAGGAGCTGAGAAGAGGACGTCTGAGAGAGGCGAAGGACCTCTACCTGCGTGCCCTTGCCGCATGCCCATCGGGGCCAACGGCGAGAAGCTACCTCGTCAACTTGGCGATCGTCTGCTCCAGGCTCGGGGAGTGGGAGGATGCGCTGCGGCACGTCGAGCGAGCGTTGGAAGCACACGAGGGCTACGTGAAGGCAGAGGTCCTGCGATGTCGCGTGCTCATGAACCTCTGGAGGGTGGAGGAGGCGGCAAGGGCGAGCCAGCGCTTCTTGGATCGCCTGAGCGGGACGGGCAGGGAGGAGGAAGGGACCTCCATGCGGGAGCTGCAGCGCAAGATCCGCTTCCACCAGGTCCTGAACTCTCGCGGGTTCACCGTGGACTTGAGCAAGAGCCCAGCAGTGCTGCGGGGCTTTGACAGCATGAGCGCGTGCGTGGTGATGTTCAACGCGGCGTACGGGAGCGCATGGAAGTTCTTCATGGGAGGAAAGAGCAGCCTGACCTTCAACTTCACCCTCTCCTTCCTCCCCCCCCGCGGCCTCTGGCTCCACGTGCGGCACCTTGCGGCGGCAGGAGGGGAAGAAGGGATAGAGGAGCCCAAAGCGATGCTGGACGTGAGGGTCAACGAGCGGTACGTCAAGCACCTGCACACCCTGAAGCCTAGCCATCACTTCGAGGAGGAGAGCTGGAAGATCCCCAGCTCGATGCTCAAGAGAGGCGCAAACAGTCTCTTCATGCGGTACCTCGACGGGTCCACCCATCACTACTGGATCAACCACCTCCTCCTCTCGCCGTCCTCCCTCCCTCCTCGCCCCACCTGAGCTACTTGCCCCCTTTCTCGAGATCCTGCAGCTGCTGCAAGAGGTCCTGCTGGAACGAGCGCTTGTACCCGCTGCTAACAGTGTGGAGCTGGGACAAGGTCAGCGCGGGAGGAGCACGAGGAGAGCACGAGGAGGTACCAGTGCGTGCAGGGACTCGAAGTGCTTGCCAAGGAAGTGGTCGTCTCCGCTGGTACGCTGGAGGAGGAAGCCGTCTTCAGAAACCTGCGCTGCTCCTCAGGAACTGAGCCCGGACAAGGAAGGAAGATAGAAGCGCGGAATCAAGGACAAGAACGAGGAGGAGGAGGAGGAGGAGGAGCAGCAGCAGCAGCAGGGGAAGGAGACCGATATGTCGAGCTCCTGCCCCTCCAACGTGATGACGCGGAGGACATGCTCGTCCTTATCGCTCCTCGCCGCCTCCTTCACCCTCGCGCTCCTCGCGCGCTGAAGCTCGCGGAGACTCTCGCTGATCTCCCTGCTAGAACCTCAACACACCCTTATCACAGTCAAGTAAAACATACCATGAAATGAAATCTCCTCCGCCTCCTTCTCCTCCTTCTCCTCCTTCTGCCTCATCGCTTACTACCGCATGGCTCACACTCCCTCGCAAAGCAACCCCTGCTGCCTCCTGTCCTCCGCCTCGCATGCCTGACCACCTCGTCGTGGAGAGAGGCAGGCGACTGGCATGTGCAGACCACGCGGCCATGGCGATGAGGAAAAGAAGAAAACGCATCTGTAGCGGAGGAGGAGGGGAGGGGAGAGAGAGGAAGAGGAGAGGACGGTGCGAGCTCAGGAGATGAGAGATGATGAGAGGGGAGGACAGGACAGGGGAGGGAAAGAGGGTGAGCGGAGGGTTGGGGAGCGAATGGCGTGATAGGAAGTGAGCGGGAGGGGAGAGGAGGGGAGGGAGGGGAGGCACAAGAAGAGGAGGGAGGTGGTAGGAGATCAGACGACAGGAACGGGTTCGTAGGAGCAGCAGCAGCAGCAGCAGCAGCAGCCGTTGAGGCAGGAGGGTGGGGGAGGTGGGGGGAAAGGGGGATAATAATAGTGGAGGAGAGGATTGTCGGGGAGGGAAAGAGGGCGGAAGTATGAAGCGAGGACATGAGGGAGCCGACGATGAGGAGAGGACGAGGATGGGAGGGAGGAGAGAGGGAGGAGGAGCAGGAGGAGCAGGAGGAGCAGGAGGAGCAGGAGGAGCAGGAGGAGGAGAAGGAGGAATGCGCAAGTTCGGCCTGGAGGATGGAGACGGTGTGCTAGAATTCGAGCTGGTGCGAGGAGAGACATGCGCGACGAGGAGGCAGGCGAGGTATCCTCTGAAGCTGATGAGCGTGGGATCTACGGAGAGGAGCAGAGCGGCTCAGGAGAAGGGAGGAGGGCGAACGTGCGCCTGGGTCTTCATGCTCGGCCATGGCGGGGGGATCGTGAGCGGAGACAGGATGAGGATGAGGGTGGATGCGCGGGAGGAGAGCACAGCGATCATCACAACTCAAGCATCCTCCAAAATCTTCCAGAGCATCCACGGCAAAGTATCGAGGTCTCCTGCTGCTGCTGCTGCTGCTGCTGCTGCAGCTGCTGCTGCTGCTGCTATTCCCCTCCCTTCCTCCCCTCCTCCTCTCCCCCACTCCCATCCACACCATCGTCTGCTCCTCGTCGTTGCTTCGTCCTCACTTGCGGCCAGACAGGGGATGGTGGCGAAGGTTGAACATGGTGCTCTCCTGGCCATCATCGTCGATCCTGTGGTTCCTTATGCTCGCTCTCGCTACATCCAACGGCAGGTAGCGCAGGAGGAGCAGGAGGAGCAGGACTGAAGTTTGCAAGTAGAAGTTCTTCATCGCGGGAAAGCGAGAAGGAAAGAAAGCAGGATCCCTCCTCCTCATCGACTGGTTCACTTCGGGGTGATCTCCTTTTTCTCCCTCCCTCCTTCCCGCGTCACCCTCCCCCTCCCCCTCCCCTTTCCTCCTCCTCGTCCTCGTCCTCGTCCTCGTCCTCGTCCTCGTCCTTTCTCTCACCCTCCTTCCCTACCCTTGTATAATTTTCTTCTATGTTCTGCTCCTTCTGGCCTTCTGGCTTCTCCTAACGAAGGAGAGCAGGCGACATGCTTGTGGAGAAGTCTGGGAAGCAGACTACCTCGAGACCCACAACGATGTCAGTTGCTGCTGCTGCTGCTGCTGCTGCTGCTGCTGCTGCTACTGCAACTACCACCACCGCTCGTGCTCCCGCTCGTGCTCGTGCTCGTGCTCCTGCTCGTGCTCCTGCTCCTGCTCCTGCTCCTGCTGCCCTGACTCGTCCTAGGTCTTCGTGGACGGGCAGCTTCTGGTGCATGACGCCATAGTGCTTGACAAGTAGCGATCGAGCGAGAGGGAGGGATGAAGCATGACGGAAAGGAACAGGGAGGATAAGAGCGGCCTGACTGTCATGGAGAGGATGCTTCCTTTCAACTGCTATGCCAACGTGAGCTATTCCATCCTCCTGCTCCTGCTCCTGCTCCTGCTCCTGCTCCTGCTCCTTCTGCTCCTCTTCCTCCTCCATCCTTCTGTCTCCCCGCTGCTTCCAGATCATCTCATGTCATTTCAGGTCATTTTGCTGGGTCCTCGCCTCGCAAGCATCTCTTCCCGTATCCTCAGCGTAAGAGATGCGGAGGAGGAGGGGAAGGGGTTGGAGGAAGAGGAGAGGGCGGAAGAGAGGGCAGAGGAGGAGGAGCAGGAGGAGGAGGAGGAGGGTAACGAGGCTGCAGGACGTCTCCGAGCGGGAGCAGGAGGTCTTGGAACGCACGGGGAAGGTTTGCACATCCGTGCTGCGGCAGAGGATAAAGATGAGTTGCCAGGGGCAGCGGGAGGAGGAGCGAGACGGTTGGGACGGCCTCGCATGCTCGTGCGTCTGTTGTGCTGGAGGAGGAAGAGGGGTGAACATGTCACAGGGCTAGCAAGCTGGGAGAGGACGGAGTCTTCCTTCGGGTCTCTTGCCGACCTCAGCTAGTTTCCCAGCTGACGGGCAGGCGGGCAGGTGGCAGGAAGAGGCTACATGGACGTCGAGGGGTTTCTCCGACACGAGGTGAGAACCTTGAAACCCTACAGCTGGACCCTGACGGGCTTGTAGCTGGACGGGCTGGTGGAGGAGTGCGGGGAGGAGCTCTGGAAGCGGAAGTATTCATACCACTAGGAGGAGGAGGAAGAGGGGGAGGAGGAGTTGAGAAGCTGCTTCGTAAGCTCCTGCTCAATCATCAGTCTCGATTCCTCCATAAACACACCCAGCAGACCCTCAGCTCCCGGGACGCAAACATGTCGAGTACGCCCGCAGGGCTCAGCCTGCCTGCCTGTCAGCTGAAGGCAGAGGGTGTGGGGAAGAACGACCAGCAAGAGAAGGCCCGAGGGAACACGCTTTCCGACTCCACCAGCAAACCCCCAGCAGCGAGGAGACCAAGGGCCTCGAGCTGAGAAACTGTCAGAGGGTCGGGTGGCGGCGAAGCCAGCAAGCACCTGCTGGGGTTGCAAGGAGACTGTCTCTCCCGCCAGCAGCTGGTCCAGCTGCAGCCTATCCAGCTGGACCACTCGTTGACGGACGTGAGGAAGTATCTACTGTGCATCAGAATCGTCTTCCTCCTTCCCCTTCACTATCCAGCCCGCATCGCATCTTCATCCTCTGCTTGCCCTGCTCTCTCTCCCCCCCCCCCCCATGCCCCCACTTACTCTTGTCATCGACTCTTGTACGATCCGATCCACACATGCAGCTCCTGCTTCCCACTTGGTCCTCGAGTATCGCTCAAACGCACACGCCCCAGCCTGAGAGCAGCTGAGAAGGAGGGGGGAGGAAGAGGAGGCAGGACGCAGAGCAGGAGCAGGAGCAGGACCTGAATGACTCGCAGACCAGGAGAAGTTTCAAGAACCTGGGCGACTCTTGGAGAGACTAGGAAGATCCTTCGAGCATCTGTTGGGACCTCAGGAAATTCTGCTGCTCCCCCTTCCTCCCTCCTCCTCACCTTCTCGCTTGTTGGTCAACAGCTGATCATTGAAGGACGTGAAATCGATCCCATAGAAGTCTGAGATCTGATCAATCGTCAGACACAGGGCGCATCCTCCCCCTCTTTTCCCTCCTGCCTCCTGCCTCCTGCCTCCTGCCTCCTGCCTCCTGCCTCCTGCCTCCTGCCTCCTGCCCAACAACAACCCTCCTGCTTCCACTTCCGTCCTCTCCTTCCACAACCTTGTTGACTCTTGCGCTGCTCTTGCTCAGCACAAAGGGACTGAAGTCCTCCTGCTCCTGGAAGAGCGTCTGGCGCTTCTCCCTCCTCATCAACACGGACGCTGCCGAAGGAGTTCTCTTCTAGTCCAGCAGTCACCGGCTGTTTCGAAGACAACCCCCCACCTTCTCTTCCTTGATGTCCTCCTCCTTCTTCAGGATCGCAACGAAAAAGCCTCCTGTAGCCGCTGTGAGCACATCTTTTTTTGCCTCCTCCCTGTTTCTTCCTTTCCCTTCTCCTCCCCTTCCTCCTTCCTCCTCCTCCTCCTCCTCCTCCTCCTCCTCCTCCTCCTCCTCCTCCTCTTGTACCTGTGTCCTGAGCATGCGGAAGGATCCGTGCACAGCGATCAAGATGCATCCAGGCTGACTCTCTGCAAGTAGACTTGGCGATAGTAGAGGAACAGCGAGGGTTCCTACTCTGAAGTGGGAGGTTGCAAGGAGGAGGTAGACGAGTGGTTTCCCAGCACGACCCACGTCTGCAGCCCCTGCAGCAGCTTCACTTCCTTTCCCGACTCCTCCTTCCCAACCTTGCAGCACTTCAGACCCGCCAGCTGAGACCTCAGCTGGGAGTCCTCGGACCCGTCATGCACGTCCACCAGCGAGAGACTCCCGTTGCTCTCCCGCAGGAGGGCAGCGACTACCGCCTCATCCTGCAGCAGGAGGGAGGACGGGCGTCAGCGAGCTCGAGGATGAGGAGAAGAAGCATCAACACCTCGAGGGGATTCATGGAGCAGGTGGAGTAAGATAGGAGCCCTCCGGGCTTGAGCAGCTGCGCGAGAGTCATCGGACGAGTCAACCGATCGCCTGCTTCACCTGCGACCCCCTCCTCGCGATCTGCAACTGCAGGCCGTGCATGGAGGCAGAGGTCCGCACACTCCAAGTTTGCCAGATCTTGGGAGCCTGAGAGAAGGGTAACAGGAGGGTAACAGGAGGGGGTGAGGATGGAGAGGAGGGGG
>NW_005434554.1:101889-125241 GCF_000315625.1 Guillardia theta CCMP2712
GAGCAGGGGGAGGGGAGGGGGAGGGGAGGGTAAGAGCAGGGGGAGGGGAGGGTGAGAAGGGCATCAAGAAGTGTCCTTCCTCTCTTTCTGACCTTACGCATCGTCCCGTCTCCGGAGCAAGGGACGTCACAAAGGATCCGGTCGAACTTGAGCTGCCGCAGCGAACGGTTGCCTCCCTCCTCCCCTGCGATAAAGAGAGGAGGAAAACGTCGCGCGTCATGGTTGGTCACGATGCAGCTCCTCGCTCCGCAAGCTCGCAGCTGGTGGATCATGGTCGAGCATCGCTTTGCGTTCACGTCGTTGGCGACTACAATCCCTTCTCCCTTCTCCCTCCCTCGTCAGCCTCCCTCACACCCACCAGCCTCCTCCACCTCTCCTATCGCATGTAGGATCTGTCGCGTCTTCGAGCCCGGCGACGCGCACAAGTCCAGCACCTGAGGGGCGAGTGAGGAGGAAGGTTGCGGCAAATTTGCTTGCATCATCGGCAGGTCTGATGGCCAGCAACGGTACGGGGATCATGCTGACGGCCTCCTGCCAGCGAGCTCATCAAAGGGAGTTTAACCTCCTCCTCCACCTGGTACTCTATCAACCCCAGCGAGGCCAACACGTCCAGCTGCAGCTTGAGCTTGGAGGCTTCGGAACTCTCCGACGACACCCGCACACTCGCGGGGAGCTGCCATGCACTTCCTCCTGGCCCCTGGTACCAGTCGATAAAGCGTAGAGAGGGCACTTCCTCTCCTCCTCCCCCCTGCGAGCGATTGCTGCAGGAATGGTCGAGCTCCCTGGCAAGTTGCTCGATCTGCCGCTGCACGAAGGAATGGGAGGACGGCCGACTGGGAGGGGAGTCAGGGAGGACACTTGCAACTTGTCATCCCCACCTGATCCTGAAGGTAACAGGAAGAAGAGTCTTCAAGCATGCGATGAAGTCCTTGAACTCTCCCTCGGGCACTATTCCCTGCTTGTAGAAGCTCTCAAACTCGTGATTCTCCATTATCCTCCCCCTCCTGTCCTTGGCCTGACACCCCCTTGCTGTCATTGCCGGCTCAGGGCACGAGGCCTCCAGGCGGAACATCCCGAGGCTGAGGAGGAGGAGGAGGAGCGAGTTGAACCTCCACGCCATGGCTGAGCTGCGAGCGCAACAACTCTGAGTGCGACTAGCCCGCCTAGGGCATTGCGTCTATTCGACCACAAACAAGATGGAGGGGTGGGGGGTACTGAAGTACCTATCCTTTATATGTAAATCAGAGGGGTATCTTATAAATAAAAGGGTAAAGGGGGGGGTGGACGATCACATGCAGGGGAATGGAGGTCGGCACAAAGATGCATGCAGAGATGAGAAAGAAGAGGATAGAGACGGACAGGACAAGAGCGAAGATGATGATGAAGACGATGATGATGATGGTTATGTTAGTGTCTGTGAAAGGATTCCATGTTTCCCCCTCCATCTCTTTGTTGCCGCAACGAAGCTACGCTACAAGTTTATGGAGGCCAGTTACTGTGCGACACCCCTTCCCCACACAGGAGGGCAGGAGCTCGTTGACTTGGTCCGTAACTCCAATGAAGAGCACAAGGCAGCGGTTCTCGGAGGAAGATGAAGAATCGTCAGACTCGTCTGAGGGGATCAGGATCAACAAATGCTTCAAAGAGTTCGCATCAAGGAGGGAGAGCGACAGGTTCGTCCAGGACGGGAGGGTGACAGTGGATGGGAGAAAGGCCTTTCCAGGAGAGCGAGTCTTCCCGGGGAACGTTGTGAGGCTGGATGGCAAGCTGGTGCAATGGGAAGGGTTATCCATCATCGACGAGACCGTCGCTCCTCAGGACCAGTTCGTGTACATCAAGTACTGGAAGCCACGAGGCGTTGTCTGCACTACAGACACGCGGGTGCGAGGAAACATCGTCGACGCTGTCGGACATCCGGAGAGGATCTTCATGGTCGGCCGACTCGACAAGGACTCGACTGGTCTCATCCTCCTGACCTCCGACGGGCGGGTACCCAACTTGGTGCTTCGAAGCGACCACAAGCATGACAAGAAGTACATGGTGAGGGCAGACAGAGCGATCAGAGAAGAGGACATCCACAAGCTTGCTGAAGGAGTCGTCATTACCACCACGGCTCAACGGGACAGGAAGAGCAAGATAATCACTGCCAGGACGCTGCCGTGCGAAATTACAAGGGTAAGTGACGACGAGATCTGCATCACCCTCCACGAGGGGCGGAACCGCCAGATCCGCAAGATGCTGGAGGTGCTGGGGTACGAAGTGCTGGAATTGCATCGAGTAGAGGTCATGGGGATCACGCTGTCGGGACTCAAGATCGGGGAGTGGAGGCCGCTGTCAGAGTCGGAGATGTCGTTTATCACTGAAAGGTTTTGACCCACCCTTCCTCCTTTGCGCTCAGCGCGATATCCCTGTGTCCAGGCAGCAAGGGAGCTTGGGTCCCCATGCTCCCTTGCTGCTGTTAACTCTCTCCTCCGCAGCTCGTTGAGGTGAAGGCAACCGCGCATCGTCGTCGAAGTCACTCGTCCCCTCCCAGTTGGCTGGAGCCTTCGCTGCTCTCCCCTTCGTCCAAGTTGCGATGCAAACGTTTCTTGAGCTGATTGAAGCCAAGTCTACCAAGATGAATCAATCCAAGTCTGGGCGGCGACGAAGGGGCGGTGGAGGGAGTTTTGAGCAAGAGAGAGGAGGAGGTGACTTGAAAGCAGAGCGAAAAGGAAAGGGAGATGGGGATAGGGGCAGGGATGGGCCAGGGAGTGAGTGAGAAAGGGCGAGAAAGCGGGGAGGACAGGAAAAAAGAGAGGAGGGGATTGAAGAGGGCCCACCTCAAGAGCATGTTGCGCAACGGCGCTGGCTCCTTCAAAGTATAATCAGAAGACTGAGCCATTCAACATGACTTTGCCTCACCTCAAACCAGCTGCCTTGCACGACAGAAAGTCTCAGAAGGTGAACCGCATTCGAGGTCAAAATGCAGCTCCTTGCACGAAGCACTCGACGTCCCCGTCGAGCCATCTTTTCACTGTGATCTGATTTGAGCAGCAGCTTCTAAGTGAACATCTTGCGCACCTTGAGTCGTTCAACCCGTCCAACAAAGAGCCAGCTCCTTCCATGCTCGAGGTCGATGACAGGGACTCACTCTCAGAGTACTCCTACCAAGAGTCATCAGTTGCTGTCATGCAGGTCCCGTGACGTCATCACATCCGCAGTCGACGAGCTCTCGTCGTCGTGATCCCCCCTCTCGATGTTGGAACGCGTTCGAGACGTTGCCAACGAGTCACTCCTGTATCCATGTTTCTGCTGGATTCTTTGCAGCTCAGTCTGTAGATATATGTCAGCTATTCCCTCCTCTGGATTCGAAGAAACTTCATGCCTGACTGGCTACGATCTCGTCAGCCATCCGCGCGAGAATTTCGTCGTATCTGAGCTGCATCTCGGTGATACCTTTGTCAACCACACTGGCCGCAGATCTCATCCTCGCAATGATCTTGTCACGTTCCAATATTGCCGCATCAGCCTGAGACAATCGAGTTCGCAAGGACTCAGCTTCGTTCACTCTCTGCTCGTTCTCTGACAGCCTTGACTCCAGCTGCCTGATGACCTGCTGCTGCTCCTGCATCTTACGATTGCTCTCTTCCACTTCCTCCTCCAGCAGCTGTGAGTACTCGTGGAGGTCTTGGCACTCCTTGTCGAGATGCTTATACCTGAAGGAGCAGCGTCACCAAATGAGGACGCTGCAAGGCTCTTGCCTGGCGATATCTTTTTCAAGATTGCTGCAATAAGCGCGCAAAGACACGATCTGCATATTGAAGCATGAGAAAGTCAGGTCTCTTCCCAAG
The DNA here is from genome assembly GCF_000315625.1 of Guillardia theta CCMP2712. Classification (NCBI taxonomy): domain Eukaryota; class Cryptophyceae; order Pyrenomonadales; family Geminigeraceae; genus Guillardia; species Guillardia theta. The sequence goes on from NW_005434554.1 coordinate 105,720, forward strand.
AATGTCACCTCGTCCTGGGTATTGACACTCCGCTGCTGCTTCAACATGGTAGAGGGGCCCGAAGAGTGTGGGAGTGTCAGAATAGTCCACAAGCAAAGTCCAAGTCGTCATCCACGTCCTGCCATCCGAGAGCAGGAAGAAGTGATCGAACAGATGAAACCACAGGCAGGCAGGGAGGGCAGGGTAGCAAGAGAGTGCGGGGAGTCGAAGGAGGTAGAGCAAGGGAGAGTAGGAAGGTGCTCAGGTAGGAAAGGGACTCATGGAGGGAAGGGAGGAAGGCAGGGAGAGAAGCTGTAGGCAAGATCGACTCTGAAAGGAGCGGGGGCAGGGGGAAGATGTTGTAGCGTAGTAGAGGAGAGCGGTCCAGTAGTGGCGTTGACTGGGTCAAACACCTTCCGATTTTTCTTGCCCGAAAATTTAAAAATATAACAGTAAGATTTCAATTTACCTCAAGGTTACGAAAGCAAGTCAGGGTTCGCTCGGAGGAGACTGAAACCTCAGAGGCGTCGGGCCTGATAAAGCCCTCATCCCCACTACTGTCCCATCAAATTTGATGTGTTTCTATTTGCGGAATACACTAGTGGAACATTTATGTCCTGACGGAGCGCAATGGAGGAATACGTGGAGCTGGAGGAGCATGGCGTTCCCCCAGATGCCTCCACCTCCTCCCACACCTTCCACCTATCTTCTCTCACCTCTCGCGTATGGTCCTGGCGTGTTCTAGGGGTGGCATCTGTATGTGCCTTGCTCCTGGTTGGTGTCATAGTGCGTTCAGACCCGTACACGAGCACTAGTGCGAGTAAGATCGATGCTCAGGCGTCAAAGTTGGCAATGGGCATTGGGCAACAGTATGCTGGTGTACCTCTGCTGCACTGCCATGACTCAGTTGCCTGGGGAAGGTACGCATTCTCATGTTTGTTTCGCTGGCTCTAACCGATCTGTTCAGTTTCTACGCATCAACACAGGCAGACGCTGACAGGTTTCATGGGAACGTCGGTCAGACATATACTGTGGCTTGCCCGAGACACTGCAGCCTTACAGACGGGCATATCTACGGTTGTGGAAAAGGACCCTATTTGGACGAGTCCAGCATTTGTATGTCAGCTTTGGGCGCGGGACTAGCAGGAAATGAAGAGATTTCAATCGTGACGTTTGTGCTAGTTGAGCCCGTAGAAAAATATTCTGACTGCACTATGAGAGGATACGATTATGTTGGAGCCACTAAGCCCGCCTTCAACATCATCTCGATGCCCTGGACTTGGCAAGAGTGGAAAAGGGCCACCAAGTCACCGTACGTTGGTCGATTTTGCGGTGACAGCTGGGCTGCTCAGAACCCGAATCAAGCGTGTCAGGCGAGTATCAAGAAGTACAGGATGAACTGTGAGATCACCAGCGGGTTGGAGCACTGCTACGGCGCAAGAGCGTTCCAGTTTCTCAAGGGGACAGATCCCCCTAACATGGTTCCAGAAGCTGGTCAATACGTGCAGTCAGTGCAAGTCAATGCAACTGCTCCTAGCAGCAACTCAGATGCTCATGTCGCCTGCTCCATCGATGGCTCTCCACCACATTCCTTCTTGAATGAACAGGGCAAGCCTCAATCGAAAGTTTCAATCACTTTGGGGCCTGGAAATTGGAATGTTATCTGCCAGTCAGACTCAACTGTGGATGGTCCAGGAAAGCCAATCACAAGACATTTTGTTGTGCTTGCACGAACTGAAACCCCCATGATCCTTCCAGCGTCAAGCGGACCATACATCGGTAGCGTGGAAGTCACCATGAGATTGTCGAGCCCTGCCGGAACCATCTATTACACTACCGACGGATCAGACCCAACACGAGCTGCTCTGCAATACAACGGACCAATAACAATCTCTGATGCAGGCCAAGCCACGGTGCGGGCCATCGCGAGCAAGGACGGCATGGCAGACTCCATGGTCGCAGAGGCGGAGTACGTGGTGCTGGAGCGGGTGGATGAGCCGACGATCTCGCCGTCAGCGGGCGTGTTCACGGACTCGGTGGTGGTAGAGCTCGAGACGAGCACGGCGGGGGCAGAGATCAGGTACACGCTAGACGGGACGGCGCCGAACGCGGCCTCGCCCGAGTACAAGCAGGGGATCGAGCTGGGGCTTGGGCCGGACGGGAAGGAGGCGCACTACGTGGTGAGGGCGATAGCGATCAAGTCCCCGGACATGGGAGACAGCTTCGAGGTCAAGTCGGGAGACATCGTCGTACAGCCGCAAGTCGAGGAGCCGGTGATCAGCCCGGACAATGCTGGGCCGTACACGGACAAGGTGCTGGTAACAATCACGTGCGGGTCAGAGGGGTCGACGATCTACTACACGACGGACGGGTCAGATCCCAGCACGAGCTCGCTGGTCTACGCGGGGGAAGGGATCATGGTGCGAGCGACGGGGACGGTGGTGAAGGCCATAGCCACAGCGCCGCACATGGCAAAGAGCAAGGTCAGCACGTCAAGCGCTTTCAGCTTGGAGGCGTCGGAGCCGACGGTGAAGCCCGACGGAGGAGTGTTCGTCGGGTCGACGAGCGTAGCGCTTGCGTGCTCCACGGCAGGGTCAACCATCCACTACACATTGGACGGGACGGAGCCCTCTAGCGCCTCGCCGACCTACCAGGGGCCCATCAACATCGGCACGACGGGCCTTGTCATACGCGCGGTCGCGCTGCATCCGAGCCTCGAGCCCAGTCCTGTGATGTCAAGCGAGGGGTACACGATCAAGGCTGCTCCCCCGACCATGTCTCCCGACGGCGGCACCTTCACGGGGATGGCGCTTGTGCGGCTCAGCTCGTCTACAGTAGGGGCGACGTACCGTTGCACGACGGATGGGAGCGACCCGAAGGAGGATGACCCGGTGTGCGTGCTCCCGATACAGGTGGAGGCGACCGGGACGACTATCAAGGCGATCGCGGTCAAGGAAGGCTTGAGCGCGAGCGACGTGGTGACGTCGCACTCGGCGCTGGTGATCAAGTCGTCGCCGCCAAGCTTCGCGCCGGACGGGGGGCAGTTCACCAACGAGGTGAAGGTGCTGATGGACTCGACGACGGTGGGATCGAAGATCTACTACACGCTTGACGGGAGCTCCCCGACGGAGGCCTCGGCTCTCTACACCGGAGCGATCACGGTCAGCACGACGGGAGTACAGGTACGGGCGATCGCGATGGCGGCAGACAAGGCGCCGAGCGACGTGGCGACGAGCGGGAGCTTTCAGATAGACGCAGCAAAGCCGACCTTCGCTGCCAACGGCACTCGCTGGGCGGGGGCGCCGGAGTCAGCGGACGACTTCGTGGAGATGGCAGAGATCCACATCGCTTGCGACACGCCTGGGGCGGACATTCACTACACGCTGGACGGGTCGAGCCCGACGACGTCGTCGCTGCTGTACGAGGGTCCGTTCCTTGTCAAGAAGTACGGCGACACAACTATCCGGGCAGTGTCTGTAGCTCCGGACATGTCGACGAGCCCCATGGCGATGTCGTCAACCTACGACATCATCCGCCAGGTAGCGGCACCCCAGATCGACCCTGCAGCGACAGAGCCCTTCGTCACGTCAGTCACCGTGTCCATCACGGGCCAGAACTCGCTGGAGAGCATCTACTTCACGCTCGACGGGAGCGAGCCCACGCAGTCGTCACGGCTGTACAGCGAGCCCATCACGATCTCCAAGCTTGGCCATACGACGGTGCGGGCCATCGCGAGCAAGGACGGCATGGCAGACTCCATGGTCGCAGAGGCAGAGTACGTGGTGCTGGAGCGGGTGGATGAGCCGACGATCTCGCCGTCAGCGGGCGTGTTCACGGACTCGGTGGTGGTAGAGCTCGAGACGAGCACGGCGGGGGCAGAGATCAGGTACACGCTAGACGGGACGGCGCCGAACGCGGCCTCGCCCGAGTACAAGCAGGGGATCGAGCTGGGGCTTGGGCCGGACGGGAAGGAGGCGCACTACGTGGTGAGGGCGATAGCGATCAAGTCCCCGGACATGGGAGACAGCTTCGAGGTCAAGTCGGGAGACATCGTCGTACAGCCGCAAGTCGAGGAGCCGGTGATCAGCCCGGACAACGCTGGGCCGTACACGGACAAGGTGCTGGTAACAATCACGTGCGGGTCAGAGGGGTCGACGATCTACTACACGACGGACGGGTCAGATCCCAGCACGAGCTCGCTGGTCTACGCGGGGGAAGGGATCATGGTGCGAGCGACGGGGACGGTGGTGAAGGCCATCGCCACAGCGCCGCACATGGCAAAGAGCAAGGTCAGCACGTCAAGCGCTTTCAGCTTGGAGGCGTCGGAGCCGACGGTGAAGCCCGACGGAGGAGTGTTCGTCGGGTCGACGAGCGTAGCGCTTGCGTGCTCCACGGCAGGGTCAACCATCCACTACACATTGGACGGGACGGAGCCCTCTAGCGCCTCGCCGACCTACCAGGGGCCCATCAACATCGGCACGACGGGCCTTGTCATACGCGCGGTCGCGCTGCATCCGAGCCTCGAGCCCAGCCCTGTGATGTCAAGCGAGGGGTACACGATCAAGGCTGCTCCCCCGACCATGTCTCCCGACGGCGGCACCTTCACGGGGATGGCGCTTGTGCGGCTCAGCTCGTCTACAGTAGGGGCGACGTACCGTTGCACGACGGATGGGAGCGACCCGAAGGAGGATGACCCGGTGTGCGTGCTCCCGATACAGGTGGAGGCGACCGGGACGACTATCAAGGCGATCGCGGTCAAGGAAGGCTTGAGCGCGAGCGACGTGGTGACGTCGCACTCGGCGCTGGTGATCAAGTCGTCGCCGCCAAGCTTCGCGCCGGACGGGGGGCAGTTCACCAACGAGGTGAAGGTGCTGATGGACTCGACGACAGTGGGATCGAAGATCTACTACACGCTTGACGGGAGCTCCCCGACGGAGGCCTCGGCTCTCTACACCGGAGCGATCACGGTCAGCACGACGGGAGTACAGGTACGGGCGATCGCGATGGCGGCAGACAAGGCGCCGAGCGACGTGGCGACGAGCGGGAGCTTTCAGATAGACGCAGCAAAGCCGACCTTCTTTGCCAACGGCACTCGCTGGGCGGGGGCGCCGGAGTCAGCGGACGACTTCGTGGAGATGGCAGAGATCCACATCGCTTGCGACACGCCTGGGGCGGACATTCACTACACGCTGGACGGGTCGAGCCCCACGACGTCGTCGCTGCTGTACGAGGGTCCGTTCCTTGTCAAGAAGTACGGCGACACAACTATCCGGGCAGTGTCTGTAGCTCCGGACATGTCGACGAGCCCCATGGCGATGTCGTCAACATACGACATCATCCGCCAGGTAGCGGCACCCCAGATCGACCCTGCAGCGACAGAGCCCTTCGTCACGTCAGTCACCGTGTCCATCACGGGCCAGAACTCGCTGGAGAGCATCTACTTCACGCTCGACGGGAGCGAGCCCACGCAGTCGTCACGGCTGTACAGCGAGCCCATCACGATCTCCAAGCTTGGCCATACGACGGTGCGGGCCATCGCGAGCAAGGACGGCATGGCAGACTCCATGGTCGCAGAGGCAGAGTACGTGGTGCTGGAGCGGGTGGATGAGCCGACGATCTCGCCGTCAGCGGGCGTGTTCACGGACTCGGTGGTGGTAGAGCTCGAGACGAGCACGGCGGGGGCAGAGATCAGGTACACGCTAGACGGGACGGCGCCGAACGCGGCCTCGCCCGAGTACAAGCAGGGGATCGAGCTGGGGCTTGGGCCGGACGGGAAGGAGGCGCACTACGTGGTGAGGGCGATAGCGATCAAGTCCCCGGACATGGGAGACAGCTTCGAGGTCAAGTCGGGAGACATCGTCGTACAGCCGCAAGTCGAGGAGCCAGTGATCAGCCCGGACAATGCTGGGCCGTACACGGACAAGGTGCTGGTAACAATCACGTGCGGGTCAGAGGGGTCGACGATCTACTACACGACGGACGGGTCAGATCCCAGCACGAGCTCGCTGGTCTACGCGGGGGAAGGGATCATGGTGCGAGCGACGGGGACGGTGGTGAAGGCCATCGCCACAGCGCCGCACATGGCAAAGAGCAAGGTCAGCACGTCAAGCGCTTTCAGCTTGGAGGCGTCGGAGCCGACGGTGAAGCCCGACGGAGGAGTGTTCGTCGGGTCGACGAGCGTAGCGCTTGCGTGCTCCACGGCAGGGTCAACCATCCACTACACATTGGACGGGACGGAGCCCTCTAGCGCCTCGCCGGCCTACCAGGGGCCCATCAACATCGGCACGACGGGCCTTGTCATACGCGCGGTCGCGCTGCATCCGAGCCTCGAGCCCAGCCCTGTGATGTCAAGCGAGGGGTACACGATCAAGGCTGCTCCCCCGACCATGTCTCCCGACGGCGGCACCTTCACGGGGATGGCGCTTGTGCGGCTCAGCTCGTCTACAGTAGGGGCGACGTACCGTTGCACGACGGATGGGAGCGACCCGAAGGAGGATGACCCGGTGTGCGTGCTCCCGATACAGGTGGAGGCGACCGGGACGACTATCAAGGCGATCGCGGTCAAGGAAGGCTTGAGCGCGAGCGACGTGTTGACGTCGCACTCGGCGCTGGTGATCAAGTCGTCGCCGCCAAGCTTCGCGCCGGACGGGGGGCAGTTCACCAACGAGGTGAAGGTGCTGATGGACTCGACGACAGTGGGATCGAAGATCTACTACACGCTTGACGGGAGCTCCCCGACGGAGGCCTCGGCTCTCTACACCGGAGCGATCACGGTAAGCACGACGGGAGTACAGGTACGGGCGATCGCGATGGCGGCAGACAAGGCGCCGAGCGACGTGGCGACGAGCGGGAGCTTTCAGATAGACGCAGCAAAGCCGACCTTCGCTGCCAACGGCACTCGCTGGGCGGGGGCGCCGGAGTCAGCGGACGACTTCGTGGAGATGGCAGAGATCCACATCGCTTGCGACACGCCTGGGGCGGACATTCACTACACGCTGGACGGGTCGAGCCCCACGACGTCGTCGCTGCTGTACGAGGGTCCGTTCCTTGTCAAGAAGTACGGCGACACAACTATCCGGGCAGTGTCTGTAGCTCCGGACATGTCGACGAGCCCCATGGCGATGTCGTCAACATACGACATCATCCGCCAGGTAGCGGCACCCCAGATCGACCCTGCAGCGACAGAGCCCTTCGTCACGTCAGTCACCGTGTCCATCACGGGCCAGAACTCGCTGGAGAGCATCTACTTCACGCTCGACGGGAGCGAGCCCACGCAGTCGTCACGGCTGTACAGCGAGCCCATCACGATCTCCAAGCTTGGCCATACGACGGTGCGGGCCATCGCGAGCAAGGACGGCATGGCAGACTCCATGGTCGCAGAGGCAGAGTACGTGGTGCTGGAGCGGGTGGATGAGCCGACGATCTCGCCGTCAGCGGGCGTGTTCACGGACTCGGTGGTGGTAGAGCTCGAGACGAGCACGGCGGGGGCAGAGATCAGGTACACGCTAGACGGGACGGCGCCGAACGCGGCCTCGCCCGAGTACAAGCAGGGGATCGAGCTGGGGCTTGGGCCGGACGGGAAGGAGGCGCACTACGTGGTGAGGGCGATAGCGATCAAGTCCCCGGACATGGGAGACAGCTTCGAGGTCAAGTCGGGAGACATCGTCGTACAGCCGCAAGTCGAGGAGCCGGTGATCAGCCCGGACAACGCTGGGCCGTACACGGACAAGGTGCTGGTAACAATCACGTGCGGGTCAGAGGGGTCGACGATCTACTACACGACGGACGGGTCGGAGCCATCATCGACGTCCTCAGTTTTCACGTCACCGATCGTTCTGGCGCATTTGTTTCCAGATGTGAATCTGGTACGGGCGATAGCCACAGCGCCGCACATGGCGACGAGCAAAGAGGTTGATGCTCACTTCATCGTCAAGCACCAATCTTGCTCTCCTAGCTTCGATCTACCAGGGGGTAAGTACATTGAGGGCGACAACGTGACGATAGGCTGCGATGGACCTTATGACACGATCTACTACACTCTTGATGGATCGGAGCCAACGACATCGTCGTCGACGTATAAGGATGGAATCATCTTGTCCGTTATCGGGAACATGCAGATCAAGGCTTTCTCCGTCACTGAGAACATGCTCGACTCCGACGTCTCCTCCTCACCCACCTATGACGTCCATCCGGACCCAAGGTGCAAAGCAGGAGAGTATGAGCCTGGAACAGGAATGGGGTAAGTCACTCTCCAGCAGCTTCCCGAGCTCTTTCTCACGATTCAGCAGGAGGTCTACGATCCCACGATGGAGCCTGGCGGCCAGGAACTGCACCAAGTGTCCCGCAGGCGGAACAAGGTCAGCTAGTGCAGTTGGTGACTCACGTGACATGTGTGCAGTTTACCTCAGAGCAAAGGCATCTTCTCCTGCAAGGCTGACGTCGGCTATACCGGGCCAGACGGGGGTCCCTTCGAGCCTTGCCCTGTCGGGTCCTACAAGGACAGTACAGGATCAGCTGGGATGTGCCAGGCCTGTCCAGAACTCTCGAGCACCCTCAGCAGCGCCAGCGGTTCTGCCCTGGACTGCAAGGCGGTACCAGGGGCGGAAGGGCCGGACGGAGGGCCGTTCAGGCAGTGTCCGGTGGGGACCTGGTCGGACAAGATGGGTATGGTGAAGTGCATACCCTGCCCTCCTGGCGGCACGACCCTGTCGCCCGGCAAGCACAAGTACGAAGACTGTATCGCGCTGCCTGGTTGGACCAACGAGAAGGACTGGTCGCAGGGCCCCTTCAAGAAGTGTGCAGTCGGAAGCTACAAGTCGCTCTATGGGCCCTACCCTTGCAAGCTCTGCCCCTTCTGCAGCACTACGGAGGAGGAGGGGGCGACCAAGATCAAGCTCTGCGTCGCTGACATCGGATGCGAGGGCAAGGGGTTCGGATGGGAGCTCGGCTTCACCAAGTGCAAGCACGGTTTCTTCAAGAAGACTGTGGGGAACGGAGATTGCCCGCCATGCCAACCAGGGCAGAAGGACGGGGCCTGCGGCGGAGTGTTCACAGAGGTTGACACGAAAGAGGTGGCCGCCAAGAAAAGCTAACGGAACTGAACTTGTGACTCTGGATGATACTTTAACTCTTATTCTTTTGTTCAATAAGATGATGATACTTTAACTCTTATTCTTTTGTTCAATAAGATGATGATACTTTAACTCTTATTCTTTTGTTCAATAAGATGATGATTCTTCTTCTGCTATGATGACTCGTACTGCATATTGGCCGAGATCCTGACAGCGACGATGAGGTGACAGTGATATGAGGGACTAGGAGTCGCCCGGCGTGCAAGCTTCGTCACGCCGAGTCCCCGGGCGGCCGACAGGCCGCCAACCCTTATCCTTTAAGTTACTAAGATCAGTACGAGGACAATCAGGAGAGTCGAGGAGGCTTGACCCTGACACTGTCGCACAGGCCACACGGCGAGAAGAGAAAAGAAAGCGAGAACCAAACCTAATCCTACCAACTGCCGCACGCGGCAATGCTGTCCCCCAAACTTAACTAGGCTGCGGAGGACAGGGAGGCCTGACTCAGTGATGCGTTTGTAAGTCGGATCACTCAGTTGCCAGACGTCTTGCGAGGCCGAGAGGCGAGCCAGCGCTGCCGTTTCTTTGTTCGCCGAGCGATCCGCCAGCCACTGGGCCACAGGCGAAAGCGCAAGCTGCCGGCATAATCCTGCACTCAGGCGCGGTTGCCACAGTGCAAAGCCTAGTACGATGTCCTCGGATCATGTGACTTATGTCGGAAGTCCAGGACATCCCGGAGTCCGACCGTACCGCCTCCAGTAGCCTGGCATGGCATCCCGACGGTCCGGCCGGGCCCCGGGCCCGGGGGGTCCCCCGGTTTAACTCAGCTCGCGGCCCAGCACTAGTAACTGAGTGCCCGTTGTCCGATCTGATCCTACGGTACTGATTTTTAGATTAACTTTAAGTTGAGTAAAGAGCTCAGTGGAGGGTTCCGAAGGGCCCAGTGTACTTTACTCAAAGTTAAGTTAAAAATCAGTACGTTTACTAGTGTGACACGGTGACCCAATGCCACACGCAGTTACAAATCGTGAAGAGACCGTTACTGGATCCTCGTTCAAATGTCAGGGGGTCCCGATGGTTTGAAAGGAAACAAAGTAAGGGTAGGGGTGCTTATTTACTAGGGGTAGGATGACAATCAAGAACCTTTTGAGGTGGGTAGTATAGGAGACAGGGGTCAAACGGTCTAGAAGAGAGGGGTGATAAGGCGTTGATTTCTTCCGGAATACCTTTGGTGGGTCATTCGAGAATGATTAGACGGGGTGGGGTCATGACATGATGAGGGGTACAAATCTGCAGCAGTTTTCAGGAAGGGGTGGGGTACCTACAAGTTGACAGACTGGGGTGGGGTCATGGTCCCGAAACTGTCATGGTGCACACGAAGAGACAAGAAGTTTATATATATACAGAGTGTTTTAGGGGTGGGGGTGGTTGTACTGAAGATGCCATGATAGCAAAGGTGGGGTGTCAATAGGAAGAAAGAGGGGTGGGGTGTAATGGAGAGAGGTGATTGGGGTGGGGTTGTACGGATTCAGTAGTCAATCCGAAAAAGAGTGAGGAGGAAGTCAAGAAGCGAAGGCGAAGCGAGCGCTGGACGTTCTGACGCTGCTCCTGCTCCTGCTCCTGCTCCTCATCCTCCTGCTCCTGCTGCTGCTGCTGCTGCTGCTCCTGCTGCTCCACTAGCGACAGGATCACGAGCTGACGGCAATTCGAGGAAGACGGACGCCGAGGAAGCTTCGGGCTCAGATCACACGTGAAACTGTAAGCGACAGCAACACTCTCGACGTGATTCTACAGTATCTCCCGGTCCGAGGTAGCGCACAGTCAAGTGTTGGGCATGGAGGCGTCCACCCCCTTGTTGTCATCCAAACCAGCATGGAGGGTGAGAATGAATCACATCGAGGGGTTTCGCTTCATTGTGTTATCTTGGATCATCGTCTATCACTATCTTCATCTCCCCCACGGCGATTCATGGCAGTTCCGGTTGCGCTCGGGCCGTCCCCTTGATCTCTTCACAGTCATCAGCGGTTTTATCACACACTTTGTCTGGTCGACGCGGAAAGTTGGAAGTCCAATAGAGTTCCTCAGGAAGCGTGCGAGCGGGCTAATGTTCATGTACTACTTCTCCAGCGTTCTTGCATTGTTCCTCAGGGTTTGTAATCTAGGTGCGATGGGCACTACGGCGGGAGCGATCATGTATGAGTACCTGAAGTTCATCCCAACACTCTTCGGGGTCAACGTCTGGTTCAGCGTCATCCTCCCCTTCTACGACGACAAGGAGCTGATCCCTCAACCTCTGTACCTCTTCGCTCACACCTGTTACCCTGAGAATGGCCCCCTGTGGTACATCCAGGCCCTGGCGTTCTGTTGGCTCCTTTACCCATTCTTTTCGAAAGTTCTCGAGGCCATGGATGGGGTGATGAAACCTCTTGCTCTGATGCTCTTCCTGTGGATCCTTGCTATTCTTCCTGCGATAGCGGTTGCTGCAGCTGGATCGCAAGAACGATGGATGACGTTCTTGAAAGTTTGGCCTCCCTTCATGCTGCCTTCCTTCTTTGTTGGTTGTGCGGCATGTGAACTGTACAAGCAGGCGACGTATTTGAGCTCCACCAGGGAGTACGCAAGCGTGTACAACCTCGCAGGAGAAGCTCTTTTCATTTCAATCATCGTCGCTGTTCTCGTCTTCCCTGCAAGTGAACTTTTCAGACTCCATGGGTTCTCTCTTGTGTTCGGGGCAGTGCTGGTGTTGCTCGGGCTATCCACCTACTTCCATGACAGCTCGGTGACAGTCGGGCTGAAGCCTCTATTGGAGACATCGGTCATGGGCGAGCTGGGAAGCATCTCTTTGTGCGCCTTCACCCTTCAAGGCCCCGTCTGCCGCATCTTCACGTGGATCTTGCGCAACGGTCTGCACGAGGATCGATGGCATCTCAACTGGATGTCGTGGGAGGAGTTTCTAGTCTACTTTGCCATCCTCTACTCGGTGGCATATTTAACGTCCATTTACTTGGACAAACCTCTTACGGCCAAGTATTTCAAACACGAATGAGTGAACCAAGATACCCAATCCGGTCCACGTCCCAAGGAACCTGTTTGAGACCTCTGCACGAGATCTTGACTAAGAAAGTCGCCAAGATCTCAAGGGTTTCTCTATCCTTCACTCGTCCTCTTGCTCTCGGCCTTCCCGTCTTCTCTCAGTGCGGGTCTCCCCGGCCTCTTGCTCCTCCTCCTTCTTTTCTTCTGCATTCGCTTGTGTAGGTCTCATGGCACTTTTCGGTGGATAGATCGCAACAGAGAAAAAATCTCCCACCTGTCAATCTTTGTGATGCATGCAGACAGCAGAGTGAGGTCAACCTGGTAGCGGATCTGAGCGAGAGTTTTCTGAGAGACGTCGTCATGCAGTCTACGGCCAATGGCTGTGCTGCCGATGACGTGCGAAACGAACTTTCCATTCGCGTCCGGATACAGGACCTGACGAGAGTCAGCGGAGGATAGTTAGGAGTAGCAGCAGCAGGGCACCTTAAAAGTGCACTTAGTGCCGCTCTGACGAACTTCGCGGTGAACTTGAGCGAGGAGCTCGGTCAGCTCGGCCATGGTCGCATCACGCCAGGTATGAACCCGCACCTGCACGGAAAGAGGTCGGCAAAAGCAGGAGGCACAATGTAAGCATTCGCAAACAATCAACCTCCTCGTCTGTCGGCTGTTGCTTGTAAGAGAACTCGTCGTCTCTGTGGTGCTCGCCAACTTTGCAGAAGAGTCGCAGCAGCATCGGGCACGTCTTCTCTCTGTCTACTGGCTCGATGATCTCGTCCCTCATACGAGGATTCCCCCCGACAAATCCTCCGCGATCCCCTGGGCGTGATCTCATGTATCCCCTGCAAACTCCATCAGAATCTCCTGCACAGGGCAGCTACACCTCCACAAGGCTGCCGCATTCTAATACCTGGGTCCCATTCCTCTCCCACGGCCCCGACCACCACGCCAGGAGTCACCGTTGTCATCATCACCGCGTCTCTCGTTCCTCCCACGATCCGCATAATCGTCGTTTCTGCCTCCATCTCGGTCCTCGTCCCGGTCCCTCTCCCGGTCCCGTCGAGCGTCCTTGTCTTCTCCCTTGCGATCCTCCTCCCCATCCTTGTCGGCTCTGTCCTCCTTCTTGTCTGCCTCTTTTTCTTATCCTCCTTCTCCCCTCCATTCTTGTCCTCCGAGCTGTCCGCGCCCTTCTCCCCCTCCTCCTTCTTCTCCTTCTCCTTATCCTCGGCCATACCGCGTGTCTGATTGGATCCCCGGGCCCAAACCTTGATCCCACTTTCAAATATTTCTCTAGAATTTCAATTTGAATAAAATATTTTCAATTTTGTTCAGAGGGAAGAGAAGACAGCTGTCACGAGAACGGAATGGAACGGGGCAGGAGGGGGATGAGGGTCTGTCATCATCACCCTCATTCCGATGATTGGCTTCACCGGACAGGAGCCGGCAAAACTTATGTTCATGTAGTCATTTGGTTGGTAGGTGGGGGTGATAAGAAAGTGGAGGGAGGGGTGGTGCTCTGTCTTTATAAGGCACCTTGGTCGGGTCGGAGGGTAGGGATAGTCAATGACACTAACGGGTAGGGGTAGTCTTGGCTGCAGGGACACAGGGGTCGAATATCAGGTGAAGGACGACCAAGTGGTAGGTAGGGTGTAGTGCACAAAGGGGTAGGGTAGGTGTACATTGCCGGGTGGGGTGGAAGAATTATAGTAGCGGGGGTACCATGGAATACGATGATGACGAATAGCTATCATGGGTGGGGTAGGTGGTGGTTTTTAGATGGGTGGGGGTCCCCACCCATCCATCCATCGGTCCTCTTATGCCGACAGGGGCCGAGAGATGCGGAAAAGCTCATGGGGAGGAAGGGAGAGGAGGAGCGTGGATGAGGAGGAAGAAGACTCGGAGATAGAGGTAGACATGGGATCGAGAGTTTGCCAGCACAGGTCGGGACAGAGAAGAGATGCAGGGAAACCAGTCAAAACAGGTCAACGAAAGTTGCGATAGCTTGATTTTGTGATTGGTGTTGCTGTGCGGAGAGGGGTGGTAGAGGAAGACATGAAAGCAATCGAGATGGATGATACTGACGGATCTTGAACTTGTCTCTGGTAGGGGAGGGAGGCATCTCTTCTTCTTGGGTCTCTTATATCGTGAGTTATCTTGTCTACAACCGTGGGTACTGCACGAGCCCCTGCCATCATGCTGCCAAGCTGCAGGCGCTGCAAGCGTCTGACATGGTGACGAACATCTTGATCCCCTTATCCGATCCCCTTCCCCTTCCTGCTCCTCCTGCTCCTCATCCCTGACTTCCTCCCCTCTCGGCTCCTCCATCTTTCGTCTCTACCTCGTTCTCCGACGCTCGTTGTGCACTCCCTGCACTTCCACCTTGTCGATCTCATTCTTGATCTCTAGGCTCGCCGCTCTTTGCTGTGCGATGAGCTTCACTGCCGTCGAGGTTTGTAGCGAGGAAGGGAAGCAGGAGGGTTGACTTGCTCACAGGCGCTTTTCAAAGAACCTCTTCGCCCAATGTTGATGCCCAAAACGGTCCTGACCAGGAGCCTGGTAAGTAACGCATGCCATACACGCCTCCTCCTCCTCCTCCTCCTCCTCCTCCTCCTCCTCCTCCTTCTCCTTCTCATTCTCCTTCTCTCCTCCTTCTCCTTCTTATCCTCCTTCTCATCCTCCTTCTCCTCCTCCTCCTCCTCCTCCTCCTCCTTCTCCTCCTCCTTCTCCTTCTCCTTCTCCTCCTTCTCCTTCTCATCCTCCTTCTCATCCTCCTTCTCCTCCTCTTCCTCCAGATCCTGTTCCTCCTCATTGACCCCTTGCTCACTCTCCTCAACACCTTCCCCGCGCTCTTTGTGGCTGCCGCGCTGTCTTGGTCACGGCGAGTCATCAGGGAGGAGCTGGCTCGCAGCTGCGAGGAGGCGCTCAGGTTCACCCGGACATGGCGGCTACTGCCCACACCAAGACAGTGCAGGAGGTGAGGGAGACAAGGAGACAAGAAGACACTGAGCGCCGAGCAGGTGCTTGAGATGTGTGCGGTTGACCCCAAGGTTGGATTGTCGGAGCAGGTGAGGAGAAAGAGGACAAGGAGAACGAGGAGGATGGAGGGGGAGGTGGAGGAGGAGGAGGAGGAGGAGGAGGCGAGGGTGCATTGACGGGAGAGAGCAGGAGGTTTTGAGCCGTAGAGAGATCTTCGGTCTCAACAAGATGCCGTCCAAGGAGAGGTAAAGGCAAGGCAAGCTCCATGCTGCTCCTCTCACGCCGCTTGCAGGCTTCCCCTCTGGAAGAGATTCGTCGCTCAGTTTGACGACAAGGTCAGTCAGACTTGACTTGCCTCCTGGGGGTGACCGCGATGAACTAGATGGTCCACATCCTCCTTGCGGCTGCTGGAATCTCCATCTTCTTCTCCTTCTTCGGTGATTCTCTCCCCTCCTCTCCCTCTCTTGCTCGCCTCCTGCCTGCCTGCCTGCCTGCCTGCCTGCCTGCCTGCCTGCCTGCCTGCCTCGCTAGCTCGCTCGCTCTTTCCCTCCTCCACCCCCACCTTTCTCCTCCCGTCTTCCTCTCCCTCCTTTTTCCTCTTGCTCTCTCTTTCTTGCCTTGCTCCCTCTTGTCCATCTGCTCCTCTCTCTCGCCAGGCTCGTGACATGGCACCAGATGCGCAACCGGACGAGCATCCGTTCGTAGAACCTGCCGTCATCCTCTCCATCCTCATCCTCAACGCCTGCATCGGAGTCTGGCAGGTGATGCTCCTGTGCTTGCGGCTTCGACTCGAGAAGAAGGGGAGGACGGGTGAAGAGGGGGAGTTGGGGGGTAAGAGGAGAAGAGGGAGGCAAGGGCAGGAGAGGAGGGAGGAAAGGAGGAGAGAGCGAGAGGAGAGGAGGAGAGGGAGGGAATGGGAGGAGATGGAGAGGAGAGGAGAGGAGGGAAGCAGAAGGGAGAGAGAAGAGGAGACGGAGGAAAGGGGAGGAAGTGGGGGCAAGGAGGGCGCTTACACTTGCGGCAGGAAAGCAATGCCGAAGCAGCAATCGATGCACTTCAATCCTACAACCCTGATCAGGCAGAGCCGCTTCCTCTCTTCTTGTCTTCTTCTCCTCTCCCTCCTCCTGCCCCCCCCCTGCTTCTCCCACCTTCTCCCCTCCCTCTTGTCTTCGAGTCACGCGACAGCAGGCGAAGGTTCTGCGTGAGGGGAAGACGCGCATTATCGACGCTGCTGAGCTCGTGCCCGGGGATGTGGTGGAGGTGGCAGTTGGCGACAAAGTTCCAGCAGACATGCGCGTAGTGGAGATGCAGTCGACGGCGTTGAAGGTGGAGCAGGCGGCGCTGACCGGAGAGGCAGCTAGTGTGAACAAGAACCCTTCCTTTCTCTCCCCCGCCATCGACGACGAGCTCGCGCAGAAGGAGAACATCATGTTCGCTGCCACTGATCTTGTCTACGGCAAGGTAGCTACCTCCTCCATAACCTCCTCTTCCTCATTTGCCTGCTCCTTTGCCGCTTCGTTCCTCTCCCTTCTCCCTCTCCCTCTTATTCCTCCTCCTCACCATCTCGCTCCTCCTGCGCTTCTCTGCCGCGTACCAGCTCGAGGCTCAGCTGATTGGCTCCATCAGTGTCAAGGTGTTGTCATCAAGACAGGTTCTCAGACTGAGATCGGAAAGATTGCTCAAGCCCTCACTGAGACCGAAGATCAGGTTTTCGTTTCTCGTCCTCGTCCTCGTCCTCCACCATCATCACCACCACCTCCTCCTCCCCCGCCCCTCCCCTCCCCCAATCTCCCTCCTCCCTCCTTCTCTGTCCCCCTGCTTCTCACAACCACTAAGCCTCCTCCTCCTCCTCCTCCCCTGTATCCTAAAATTTCTTCCGTGTTGATTTTGGCTACAGGAATCTCCCCTCAAGGAAAAGCTCGATCAGTTCGGCGAGCTGCTAACAGGTTTGATATCTCTATCACCACCACAATACCATTAACATTACCAAGAACATCATCATCGTCATCATCATCAACAATATCAACACATTCATTATTGATATTAAGAACATCAACAACATCATATCACCATCATTATCTTATCAACAACAACTGCAAAAACGACTCCTCCAGCTCAATTGTTGGTTGCTGCTCTGATCATATGCTTCTGCTCTTCAGATGTGATCAAGTGGATCTGTCTCGCCTGCTGGCTGGTCAACGTTCCTCAGTTTAGCGCTAAGGTCCTGCCTGCCTGCCTGCCTTCTTGCCCATCTGCCCCCCGCTAACCTGCCCGCCTCCCTCCCTCGCTCCCTCCCTTGCTCCCTCCCTTGCTCTCACGCTCGCTCCCTCGCTCCCTCGCTCCCTCGCTCTCTCGCTCCTTCCCTCCCTTACCTTCTTCTGAGTCTTGTTCAGGGTCTAATGCTTACGGGGCTGCGAGAAGTGACATGGAAAGTCTGGCTGAAGGGAGCCATGCACTTCTTCAAGATCGCCGTGGTGAGGGAGGAGGAAAAAGGGGAATGGGTGGGAGGGAAGGAGGGAGGAGGAGGAGGGGGAGGAAGAGGACGAGGGAGGAGGAGGAGGAGGAGGAGGAGGTGGTGGTGGTGGTGGTGGTGGTGGAGGAGGAGGAGGAGGAGGAGGAGGAGGAGGAGGTGGAAGAGGAGGAGGAGGAGGAGGAGGAGGAGGTGGTGGTGGTGGAGGTCTGACAATTCCCAAGGTTTTGGCTGTTGCCGCAATCCCTGAAGGACTTCCAGCAGTTGTTACCACCTGCCTGGTGAGATCAAGGAAGGAGATGGAGAGTGCAACAAGAGGAGAAAGACGAGGACGAGCAAGAGGAACAGGACGAGGGTGGGGGACGAGGACGAGGAGGACGAGGACGAGGAGGAGGAGGAGGAGGAGGAGGACGAGGGAGGGTTCGTGACGAGGTCTCTGGCAGGCTCTCGGTACTGGTCGGATGGCTCGTCGTAACGCGCTTGTGCGTCATTTGCCTGCCGTAGAGACGCTCGGATGCACCAGGTGAGACGAGAGGAGGAGCACGAGTAGGAGCTGGACGAAGGGGAAGGGGAAGAGGAGCTGGGGGCAGGGGGAGGGCAAAGGGGGCAGAGAGGAAGAAGGAGAGAATGATGATGATGATGATGGGGATGATGATGATGATGATGATGATGATGATGATGATGATGATGATGATGATGATGATGATGATGATGATGATGATGATGATGAGGAGGAGGAGGAAAAGAGAATGTTGAGGAGGAGGAAGTGGTGGTCGTGGACTGACAAGGAAGCAGCATCATCTGCTCAGACAAGACCGGGACGTTGACGACGAATCAGATGTCTGTGCAGCGAGTGCTAGTGATGGAGAAGGAAGGCTACATGGAGCTGGAGGTCGAGGGCATCACCTACGCTCCTACTGGTCGCGTTCTGCTCAAGAACAAATCTGTCACTGCCGACGACTACAGGCATGCTGCGAGTGATGGAGTGGAGAAGTGAAGGAGGGGCGAGGGAGGAAAGCAGGAGGATGATGAGGAAGAGAAGCTGAGGGAGGAGGAGGAGGAGAAAGGAAGAAGGAAGGGGAGGGGGAGTTTGAGCAGTGATGGAATTTCTCCAGTTCCCTCAACGAGCTCAGCAAGATTTCATCTCTTTGCAACCAAGCAGGAATCGTGAAGACACAAACTGGTAGCCCCTGCAGCGCTCCTCATTCAAATCCACGTTCTCCATTCTTTACTGTTCCTGCCCCTGCTCCTCCTCTCTGCTCCTGCTCCTGCTCCTGCTCCTGCCCCTGCCAATCATGATTTTGTAGGCACCTGGGAAAGAATCGGCGAGAGCACTGAAGCGGCTCTGAAGGTTGAAACTAGTCAAACCTTCCCCTTTCCACCCTCCCTCCCCATCCTCCCTTCCATCTCCCCTCTCCCCTTTCTTTCCCTTCCCTCCCTCCCCTCCCTCCCTCCTTTGCCTCCCCTCCATCCATTCTTCTCCTCCTCTTCCTCCTCTCATTCTCTTCAGGTCCTCACCGAGAAGCTCGGAGCCCAAGGAGCTCAGGGAATGCAAGGAGACACTCCAGTCAACGACTACTGGAGCTCCAAATATGTCAAGCTGGTAATTATCTCCTCCTCCTCCTCCACCTCCTCCTCCCACTGTCTTCTCTCTCCTCTTGCTGCTGCTGCTGCTGCTGCTGCTGCTGCTGCTGCTGCTCTTCTTTCCTCGTCTACATCCTTCGCCGTCTCTCGTTCCCGTAGTCGTCCTCTTTCTCCTCCTCCTCCTCACTGTCTGCTCATTCTCGATCTTTCGCCGGGGTGTTCACACTGTTCCAGGCGACTCTTGAGTTCAACCGCGAGAGGAAGAGCATGTCGGTCCTCGTAGCAAGTCCGGGAGAGGACAAGGTAAGGAAGCAAGGCAGAGAGGGAGGAAGAAGAAAGAGGGGGGGTGGGTGGGGGAGAAATGGAAGGGAGGGAGGGAGGGAGGGAGGGAGGGAGGGAGGGAGGGAGGGAC
>NW_005434554.1:125936-127319 GCF_000315625.1 Guillardia theta CCMP2712
GCCTCGCTCCACTGCCGGTACTCCCCCCCCCTTACCCTCCCCCCCCAAACTTTCCTCTTCCCTCCTCCTCCCCTCCCGCCCCTCCTCCCCTTCGCCCCCGCTCCCTCCTTTTCCTTTTCCTCCTCCTCACATCCTCTTCCTCCCAGCTCTCCCCCAGCTAACGAGTCGCAGGTGCTGGACCGGAAGCTCTCGGCGTCAGACCCTCGCCTGCAGGACCCGAGCAAGTTTGAGGAGGTCGAGAGCGACCTGACGCTCGTGGGGCTGACTGGGATCCTCGATCCTCCCCGCGAGGAGGTCAAGGGAGCCATCCAGGCATGCAAGCGCGCGGGCATCCGCGTCATGGTCATCACAGGAGACAACCCCAAGACTGCAGAGACGATCTGCCGGATGATCGGAGTGCTGGAGGAGGGGGAGGCAGCGGAAGGCAAGAGCTTTACGGGCAAGCAGTGGTCGGCGATGAGCCTGGAGGAGAAGAGGAAGGCGATCAAGACGGCGAAGCTCTTCTCGCGCACCGAGCCCATCCACAAGAAGGACATCGTCGAGCTCCTGCAGGTGCCGGTGGAGGAGGGAGGACCCGGCGAGACAGCGGCGATGACGGGCGATGGAGTCAACGACGCTCCTGCCCTCAAGGCAGCGTCCATCGGAGTGGCCATGGGGAGCGGGACGTCGGTGGCGCAAGGAGCAGCGAAGATGGTACTGGCTGATGACAACTTCATCAGCATCGTCGGGGCTGTGGAGGAGGGTCGGGCGATCTACGCCAACACCAAGGCGTTTATCCGTTATCTCATCTCCTCCAACATCGGCGAGGTCGTCTGCGTCTTCCTCTCCGTCCTCCTCGGCCTCCCCGAGGTTCTCAGCCCCGTCTCCCTCCTCTGGGTCAACCTCGTCACCGACGGGCTCCCTGCCACTGCTCTCTCCTTCAACCCCGCAGAGCCCGGCATCATGTCCCTCCCTCCTCGCAGGCGAGACGAGCAGCTTGTGGACGGCTGGATGCTGACCCGGTGAGAGGAAAGGAGAGGAGAGGAGAGCAGGGAAGGGGAGGGGAGGAGAGGACGAGGACGAGGACGAGGAAAAGGACGAGGAAAAGGAGGAGGAATACAAGGAGGAGGAGGAGGAGGAGGAGGAGCTAAAGGGGGAGCAGGTACCTGCTGACGGGCATCTACGTTGGAGTTGCGACGGTGTGGGGGTACGTGTGGTGGATGTGCGTCAACGCTCAGGGACCGCGCATGTCCTTCCGTCAGCTGCGAGGGAACATGCAGTGCATGCCGGGAACCAAGTTCGCCAACGGGTGAGGACGGAGGGAGGACGGAGGACGGAGGAGGCAGGAGGCAGGAGGCAGGAGCTGATGGAGGAGCAGGTACGGCTGTGAAGTGTTCCACGACA
>NW_005434554.1:127848-129514 GCF_000315625.1 Guillardia theta CCMP2712
TTTCCCCCTCCTCCCTCCCTCCCCTCCCACTCTCCCTCCCCCTCACTTGCCCTTCTTCTCCTCTACCTCCACTTTTCCCTCCCTCCCTCCTTCTCCTCCCTCCCTCCCTCCTTCTCTTCCCTCCTCGTCCTTTCTTCCTCTTTCCCTTGCTTCAATCTCTCACTTGACTTTCCCTCCCTCATCTCCTCGCAGATCATGAAGTTCTTCACCCGTCTTCGCGATGCTCGCAAACTCGTGGTGGGTCATTGATGAGAACGATTGATCACTTTACAATACAAGGGATACCTCTCCTTCCCCGCCTCCTCATCTTACGGTACCTCCACCTGCTCCTCCTCTCCCTCTCCCTCCACCTCTCTCCCTCTCGTCCTCTCCCTCTCTCCCTCCTACATGTCTCTCTTCCTCTGCTCTTTCTCCACCATCACCGCGAACTCTGGCGCCAGCCGCCTGACATACTCGGAGCTTGTGAACCTCGTCGAGTCGTTGATGTTCCCCTGCCTCTCCCCCTCCCCCTCCCCCTCCCCTCCCCTCATGAAAGAAACTTTCTTCTCCTCCTCGCTTCTCCAGCCTCCGCGTCACCCGCGACTCGCAGTACGGTGTCCTCCCCATCTTCTTCCCCAGACTGTGTAGCATGAGAGAGATTCCTGAGCAAACGCACACCTGGCAATCGTCAGCAGCAGAAGGAGGAGGAGGAGGAGGAGGAGGAGGAGGAGGAGGACGAGGAGGAGGAGGAGGAGGAGGAGGAGGAGGAGGAGGAGGAGGAGGAGGAGGAGGAGGAGGACTTGAAGAGAAGAGCAGGGGGAGAAGGAGCGCAAAGAAAAAGACCAGGAGGAGGAGAAGGATGACAAGAACGAGGAGATGTTCGGGTGAGGTGATATAGCAGGGGTACCAGTCCGACACCAGCCTCCAGGAACACCATGTTTAACAAGTTGGAGCTTGGGAAGAGATTGGAAGATCACGTGGACATGCCGTCCTGCTCTCTCTGAAGGAAAGAAAAACATCAGATACAACCTTAACACCATCTTCTCTTTTCCCTCCTCAACCATCAACAGTGTTCTCTACCATCTTCTACGTCACCATCACGGTATCATATCCATCACCATTATTTCCGTTATCGTAATCGATCCCCCTCTTCCTCCCCCCACCTTCGTATCCATCATCACCATCATCGTCGTCATCGTCACGGTATCATATCCATCATTGCCATTATCTCCTCCTCCTCAATCCTCATCCTCATCATATGCATTATCGTTTTCCTCCTCCTCCTCCTCCTGCTCCTGCTCCTGCTCCTGCTCCTGCTCCTGCTCCTCCTGCTCCTCCTGCTCCTGCTCCTGCTCCTCCTGCTCCTGCTCCTGCTCCTGCTCCTGCTCCTGCTCCTGCTCCTGCTCCTGCTCCTGCTCCTGCTCCTGCTCCTGCTCCTGCTCCTGCTCCTGCTCCTGCTCCTGCTCCTGCTCCTCCTGCTCCTCCTGCTCCTCCTCCTGCTCCTCCTGCTCCTCCTCCTGCTCCTGCTCCTGCTCCTCCTGCTCCTGCTCCTCCTCCTCCACCTCCTCCTCCTCCTCCTCCTCCGTCACTCTCTCCTAAGCCATGTTGAACCGGGCAACCGGCGCATGACCCACTAAGGGCATCCAAGGCTTCATCATCGAGCTTCCCATTGCTGATGGTCACAACG
>NW_005434554.1:129614-145861 GCF_000315625.1 Guillardia theta CCMP2712
CCTCCTCCTCCTCCTCCTCCTCCTCCTCCTCCTCCTCATCCTCATCCTCATCATCATCATCTCGTTCTGCATCCTTGCATGTTCCTATTTCCAGCGAACTTCTTGTGAAAAAAAAATTGATCAGTTAGTGTAAAACCGTAGAGGCTTCAACTTGTGCCAACCGTACCAGGCCCAGTCCGGATTGCCCGGCGCGCCGCGGCGGCGAGTCACTGAGCCTGAGGAGTCCGGCCCTCAGGCTGGCGCGGCCCGCGGTCGCTGTCTGTCCTCGTTAACGAAAAATCCACAACCTTTTGTATTCATAAAGTGGTGTGTCCTGGTACAAATTTCACCGACAGTTCGTTAAATTTCACTAGTAACCGTTTTCAACGGTAAACGTACAGACAGTAGCCTACCGCTGACAGTGGACTTGAGTCAGTTAGTTTCAAGCTGCCGCGCGGCGCGCCGGCGCCGCGTGCCGCTCGGACGCCCGGCCCGGGGGGCACTGTACTACGGTACCGCCGATGGTCACCGCCGGGTGCGCCGGGCCCGGCTAGCAGCGGGGATGAGGGGCGATTGGGGGAGGCTGTAAGGTGATTGAAAATCAAGTTATAAGTGAGACAATGGCGGCGAGGGAGCGGAGGGAGAGGGGAAGGAGGAGGGGGAGGGGGGGCAGACGACTAGAGGAGGAGGGAGAGGAGAGATAGAGGGAAGGAGGGGAAGAGTGTGTTTGGAGGTATAGAAGAGAGAGAAGAAGAAGAATAGAGGCAGGGAGAGATAAGAGGGAGAGGGAGTGAGACAGGGAGAGAGAGGAGTGAATGGAGAGAAGAAATTGGGGGAGAGAAGAGGAGAGGAGTGAATTCAGAGGAAGCGAACAAGGAAGATATGGGATGAGACAGGAGCAGGTGCAAGAGCGGCGAGCAGAGGTTGGCACTGTTATCGGGGGGCAGTGGGAGCAGGGATTTGCAGGGGGCAGGAGGCAAGGGGGTCGATCAATGAACGGAAGGTGTAAGAGAGAGAGCAGAGAAGAGAGGCCCAAGGAACACGGGAATGATTGAGGCCCAGGAGATAAGATGGAGAAGGGGAGTGCTGGTATTGAGGGGGACGCACATATCGTTCTCACCTTCGCTGACGTCGGTACTTGCAGAAGTTCCATGGACTGAGTCGATCGCTTCCCTCACTCTTCCTCAGCCATGCTAGTCAAGACTCCTCACCTCCCTCGTCTCGGCCTCCCCCTCCTCCTCATAGCCACAAGCGTCGCCTTGGAGCGCAGGCCCCTGCGAGCAGCCTTCCTGTCATGCAGCGTCGGACATGGAGGACTGTCTCGCAAGCCTTCTCATCGCGTGCAGCTGCGAGCATGCGCTGCCAGCCTTGACGGACCGGAAGACAAGAGGCCACGAGCTCTCGTCCGTGAGGCTCGCCTTGCGCTCATCCAAGCTGAGCTGGCGGAGCGACGGGCGATGGAGCTGAAGGGGAGACAAGGGATGGACCTTCTGCCCGACCTCGAGGGCTGGATCCGAGTGAAGCTGCTGTGGCGGAGGATGGGAAACGCCTTGTACCGCACGTGGATCCGAGTTTTCATGGAGGTGGCGTCCTCCGACCCCCTGCGGCTCTACAAGAGTTCGCCCTTCATGGACGAGCGGGAGCGAAAGCGGCTGATTGACGAAGCCTTTAACCAGCTGGAGCTGCATGCCGGCAGTGTTGATCGCAGGAGCTTGACGGATGTGGTGGCGCGAGCATGGGGTAAGCTGCCGGCAAGCAGCGTGGTGGACAAGCTCATGGAAGAATGCGACGCTAACCAGGACGGACGGATCGACCGCGAGGAGTTCGAAGACGCGGTCAGAGCTCTGCTAGACTACAGCGACGCCAAGGGGATGCAAGTGCTGCTGCGGCAGCGAGCGGTGGAGGAGAGAGCAGCGATCTTGGAGGCTCTGAAGCAAGTGAAGCTCGAAGGAGGAGGAGCGCAAACCGCCAAGGACCTTGACAACCTCCGTCTCGACGGCAGAATCAAACTGTGGAACAGCGCCAGCGTCGTGCTCGACAACACGACCAACGAGCGTGTCAAGGCAGAGACTAACATCGCGAACCTTGAGGAGCAGCTCGGGCTCCGGCCGAGTCTCTTCACGCGGTTCAGGTACGTGGGGGTTCGGTACCTCGGCATCATCGGCTTCTTGCTCCTCGTCATGGCCAACCACGCCAAGGCAACGCTGGCAGGAAGCATCGCACAGGCGCTGGGAGCTTTCTCCTGCCTCGTCTACCTGGTCTTCGTCATCTTCGCACGTCAGATCGACCGTCTCCTCCAGAGGATCAAAGTCCACATGGCCCCAGACGGGTCTGGCCGCGACAGGTGGGCTCGTCGCGAGGCTGGTCGGCTGCTTGCGGCCTACGTGCATGGCGTTCCGATTGCAGCCGTTGCTCGTCCACATCCCGGGCTTCGTGAAGTTGCCGTGTACCCGCGGAGGGAGGGCGAGTGGGACATGCAGGAGCTGCAGCGCTCCATCTCTGTGGACGGATACATGTCGGCAGGGCTGAGCAAGTCGCAGCTGCACAAGCAGGCGGCGATCCAGATGACAGGGCTGATGGCTGAGGCTATGAAGCACGGCAATGCGATCGAAGGGTTTAGATACCTCGCCGTGCTCGAGAGGTCTTCCTCCTTTCCTGACCCTCCTCCCTCCTCCTTGTCCCCTCATTCTCTTCGTTTCCCCTCCACCACTTGTCTTCCTCTACCTCCTCCTTTCATCCCTCCTGTTGTTCATTCTGCTCACTTGCCGCAGACTTGTACTCTTCAGTCAACGGCCCTTGTCGCGCGAGGATCGACAGGTGCAAGCTTCCCAGCAGGAGCCCAACAAGCTGATCGCCTTGACAGGCACTCTTGCGGTGGGGAGTAGTGCATGGGCACCGGCTGCTCAAGCAGCATGCGGCAGCGTTCGAAGGGATGGTGAAGAGCTTTCAGGTTGGCACCGACCTCGAGGAACGACTTCACTGACTGCACTGCTAGCAAGGAGACGAGCTGCATCAGGTGGTCGGGGAGCTGGAGACAGCAGGAGGCGTATCCTACGAGCGACATCTCAAGGTCCTTGCGCTCTTCCCCATCCTCCCATCTCACTTGCAGCAGATGCTCGAAGCAGAAGATGAGACGCCTCAGGGCGGCACCAGATCCCCGTCAGCTGGAAGCCAGATAGAGGCGGCGGCTGCGGCAGCGGAGGAGGAGGAGGTCGACTACTCGCAGGTCTTCATCCCCTCTTGCTCTACAAGCATGACAGCTGCTCAGGCTCTGGACACGAGCATGAAGCGATCGTTGGAGCGGCTTGACGATGCCATAGCGACAAGGTGGAAGGGAGCGTTCCGAGATTCGGCTGAGCCTGAAGCAGGTCCAAGACGGAGGCATCAGACAAGTCATGACGAGGCGAAGAACAATTCAAGTGTTTGCATGTTTCTTGCGAGCATGAAGAAGCTGCTTCACTTGCTTCCGCTGCTGCCGCTCCCTCTCGATCCTCTCCTTCTCTTCCTTGCTCTGCGCATGCTCTTCGACCAGCGCGGAGCGTCGCTGCTCCCGCTGACGTGTGTCGGGGACGAGCAGCATCTCAATGCCCTGAGCTGCCGCCGCCGCCGCAACTCGCTCGTTGTCGTTCCTCACTCGCGAGAGCACACGTCGAACTCCAGCGGCCTGCAGCGCCATGAAGCAGTTCTTGCAAGGTGGCATGCTGATGTACGCGTCGCTCCCTTCCACCGCCACTCCTCTGCGTGCACAGGCAGAGATGGCATTGATCTCAGCATGCACGTCCGAGGCCATGGGCGTGTACAAGGGTGTGTTGGTGGCCATAGCGAGTACCTGCCGATCCTTCACGAGCACACACGCCATGTGCCCTCCGCGGCATCGCGAGTTGCGGGTGAGGAGGAGTACAAGGTCCATGTAGTTCTCGTCCTGGGGCAGCTCCTCCAAGTAGACCCAACCAAACCGTCGCAAGCCTCCTTCTCCCTCTTCCCTCATGGTGTCAGGAAATACTTGTGCAGGTATCCCTCTATCGATCGGCAGCTCTGCAAGATCCTCCTCCTCTCTCCATGCTGGTCTCCTCTCCTCTCGTTGCTCGTCTTCCTCCTTCCCTCCTGACTGTTCCTTTTCCTCCTCCTCGTCCTTCACCCGCAGCTTGTCCATCGCTTCCAGCCCCGCGCACGCCATTGCGTGTTCGTCCGACCCCAACACACACACCGTTACGTAGGGTAGGGTAATTCAAGTACAGGTGGTGGTATAAGAAAAAATATGGAGAGAGTATAGGGTGGGTAGTTCTTTTGGAGCAATGAGGGTAGGGTAGGGGGAAGAAGGAGCAACTTCATGGGAGAGGAGGTGAAGTACGACGACGGTGGAAGATACGTGGGAGGCGTTAGAGGAGGAGGAGGAGGAGGAGGAGGAGGAGGAGGAGGAGGACGAGGTGGTGGAGGAGGAGGAGGAACGGTGAAAGGAGGAGGGGGCGCAGTGAGGCGAGATGGGTTTGGGACCTATTTCTACCCCAACGGCGACGTGTTCCAAGGTCACTTTGTGTGCGGGAGACGACATGGGCAAGGAGTGTACAAGTACTCGGAGGGAGGCATCTACGATGGGGAGTGGTCGCACGACAAGATGCATGGCAAGGGGAGGTTCACCTACGCATCAGGTAATGTGTATGAGGGGCTGTGGTTCGAGGACGTACCACACGGGGTGGGAAAGTTCACGGAGGGAGATGTTGTCCAGGTGATAGAGCACAACATGGGCAAGGTATGTCCTGCTTCCTCTGCTGCTCATGAAGAACTTGTAGCAGCCCCTCCTTGCTCGCTCTCTGGGCTTGCTTGGGCGGTTGGACTGATGATTATTGCGTCCACTTCTTTCGCTCCCTCATTGCTGGATTTGCATGACGATCTTGCAGGAAGTTCGACGTGAAGTGAAAAAGCAGCCACAGGAGGAGCAGAGAGATTGGCTCTCCTCCCTCTTCTCATGCAGCTCAATGCACCGCAGGTTGAATCTGCTAACACACGCCGACATGTCTCAACTGTTTTATGGCAGTTACTCGCTCTGTACATGGAAGGGTTGAAGCCTGTTGGTGGCACTGGAGGAGTGCGCATGTGTTATGATGAAATGCAAAGGTAATAAGTCAAATGAAGTGATGAAAATACAATAGAATGAGGAGAAGATGAAGTCGAAACATCCATTCCTCGCCTCCTTCCCGTGTACGCATCCCCTTCTCCTGATCTCCTCTCGTCTTATCACCTCACTTCCTCTTACGCTTCTTCCGTTTCGCGTTTGCTTCATCTTCTTGCTCATCTTCACGCTTCCCCTCCCCGTCCTCCTCCTTCATATCGTTCCCATGTGCGTGAATCATCGCTCGCGCCCACATCGCTCTTCCCACTGTCTCCGCATTCCATTCACCCCCCAGTGCCTTTGCCTTGGAGCTCAGAGCCTCAGCGAAGGACAGGTAAGTCGCCAGCGTGTACTCCCTTTTCATCCCACAGCCTTCGAGCGCCTCGTCTGACATGAACGGGAAACGCTCGGGATCGATGTGCGCAAGGAGAGCGCTGGCCGTCGCTGGGCCGATGCCCTTCAGTTCGCAGAGCTTGTTCATCACATCCTTCAACTTCGTCACATTCTTCTTGTTGCCTGCGCTGTCTCCGAGCATCTTCATCACTTCCCCTGTTACTTGTTGGACCTGCTGGTTGCTGTTCTTGCGCAATTGCCCCATGAGAGGGCGGAACTTCCCCTTCGTCAACTAACAGGCGTGAGCATTGAAGCAAGGAAAGGGCGCGGCTAACCTTCCAATTCATGACGATCTCCATATCTTCCAGTTTCAGCCCGCGATCTTGTTCCACCTTGGTCGGCAGCTTCTTTCGTAGCCATTCATCCCAGGCCAGGAGCTCCTTCTCCTTCTTCTTGGATCTCCCGACTATGCTCATGGCAGTCTGATACATGAGCAGCGCTCTACCCCATTCCTCTGCCGATGTCACCTTGAACAGCCTCCGCGCTTCTGCGCTCCCTGCTCGCTCGGCCATTGTGATGGCAGCACTGAGTTCGTCGAGTAGTGTGCCAGCCTTCAGTGGCGGCGGGCCCGGTGAGAGTCGGTATCGTGACCGGGCCGCTGACCACCTGGACAGTGACTGCTCTGACTCCTCCGAACGGGCCTGCAGTCGTATCCGGGTTTGCTCCAGAAGTATCATTGCCCTCTACAGGATTTGAAATATCCATCTCAAAATTTGTCGACATCCATTGCAAATTGAAATATGGGAAGGGATATGAATGCTTTTAGAACTTTTTAAAGAAATCTCCCGCATCCGATCTTGTCGCATCATTATATTCGAAAACCTCTTCTTTCGCTCAATGCGATTCCTTGAGAAGATCTCTTTTCGAGGACAGGAGGCCGCAGGGAAATGAAAAGGTCGAAACAGCCGCATCCCACCAGGACTCTGTCGGGACTGCCAGTATCCTGAGCTTGAAACGACGCGAGTTTTGAGACCTGCCTGTCAGCAGCGGCCCCACCCCGCGGCCTCGAGAGAACAATATCTCGGGGTCGAGTTCTGCCCTTGTCCCCACCTATAAATCATTTTGAGGCGAGCCCGACTGATGTGGTACCTTAGATGGAAACTTTCCTTTCTTGCTTTCTAAAGTACCATGATGATGGTAGTGTAAATGGCAAGCTGGGAACGTTCCTCTTAAAGTACCATAGGAGGTCAGGCTTCCGATCAGGTTCAATCCGTGCTTGCTGACCGGTGCCGGCCTCCATGACGTAGTGCTGACAGAAATCACATGGGACACCCTTGTGTTGAAGCCGCGGGGTGCCCGGTGCCTTGGGTGGGTGGTTCAGGAGTAATCCATGGGTGGTGTGGTACTGCTAAACCTCATAACTTCTAAAAGATGTCTTTCGAATCTTCAACTCTTCGATTTACTCCAAATCATCATGATCTCCGTGCTAAAACTCGGTACCAGAATTTATAGATGAAAGTCGAAAAGAGATTGTTTCAAGTACAGGGGCCGCATGGTGAATGGCCCCTTTGGATTACTACCGATGAATCACGAGGGTTTTTTTTCTTCTTCGGTTTCCACCTTTATTAAAGAACCTTGACACGAAATCTCTTCATCCTCCTCCTCCACGCCCATACCTACACGCTCTTCACACCTGCAAACTACCTCCGACTCCTTCACCCCCTCGCTAGCTCTTCAACCCCTCTTCTTGTTCCAATCTCTGTGAACACATCAGCAACTGCAGACAGACATGATGGCAGATAGGACAATGGTCGACATCACGTGCGAAGCCGCGACTGAAGTCAAGAGCGAAGACATTTGCAGACTCCTGCGTAGCAACTTTACCGAAGAGATCTTCGAACGCCTCAAGTCCCCTGGCAACAGGTCGCCTCAGGACACAGACGAAGACGAGGACATGCCCTTCAACAAGGATGGAAGCAAGCGGAGCGTCAAGCCAGCAAGCTCCAAGAGACAACAACTGACGGCTGAGGAGGCATGTGAGATCTACATGCTGAGACCTACACTGAACAAGGACGGAAGCATGAGACGAGGGAGCATGCTGCACTGCAAGTCTGTCGCACCCAAGTATGGCGTTACCCCAAAGACCATTCGCGATGTGTGGAGTGGCAGGAGCTGGGCAGAAGCCACGAAGCATCTGTGGACCCCCGAGGAAGTGAAGAGAAGGAGGGCCCTGCCCTTCGACCCCTTCCTGGAGAAGGATGACGACTCTCTACAGACCTTCTTCCGCAGCCCCATCCAAGAGCCACTCCTGAAGGAGAAGTCCAGCAACATCTGGCAGGATTTCTCGTCAAGCATCACGGGGAGGAGCAGGGAGGCATCTCCTGTGGCTGCTGTCATCGAGCCGGCGAGCATGCAGAGCCTCTCGGGAGTCTCGAGCCCCATCCTCCAGCCCATGGTCCAGCAGCAGCTCATCCATCAACTCCAGCACAGCGCTGAGCGGGCCAGCCCTCCTCCTTCTCTACCCACCGTGCTTCCTGGGGTGGACCGCACGGTCGTGCAGAGTCTCCTCAATGTCCTGCAGATGCAGTCGCTGCAGAAGAGCTCTGTGCAGCTGAAGAGCCCCCTGTTCAACTTCGTGAGCGGCAGCGCTCCCTGTACACTCCCGGGGATTCAGGCGTCTGTCGCCCTGACCCCAGGCTGCTTCTCGATGGCCTACAACGTCCAGCCTTGTTCCCCTACCTCCTCAGTGAGCATCAAGTACTAGTGGGTTGTAAGTGTTGAGTTGCCGTGTATATCGTAATAAATACTGTACAATAGTGCGAGAGTGGCGCATCCCTGTGCTATTGCTGGCATGCTCCCTGTCCCCCTTGCCCCTCCAGCCTCTCCCTCAGGGCCCCCAGCAGCGGCTTCACGTTCTTGTCGTCTCTTGCCATCCCCAGCAGCTCGCTGGGTATGTTGCGAACCATCGGGTTCCCTGCGATGGACCTGAGGAGGAGAGGAGGGAACTAGTCAAGTCGAGGGAGCGGGAGGAGTGGGAGCAACTCACAGGCTGTAGAGCCAAGTCATCTCCAGCAGAGAGCCCTGCTCATGGATCATCAGCAAAGAGAGGTTAAGAGGGCTGGCTGACCACTTGGACGATGCGGTTGCCCTCCACGTCGAGGTGCCGCAACGATGTCAGTGTTGCGATGTCGTCGTGCAGCTGCGAATGAAGTCAGAGGAGGAGGCCGGGGAAGGGTCAAGAGTGGTGGCCGTTGGAAGATCAGATGAAGTTGGGAGGTGAAAGATGAGGCAAGATTGTTGGGTGGCACAAGATCAAGTACCGAATCCAATTTGTTCTGGTACAACCCAAGCCATCTCAGCTTGCGCAGTTGAAGGATGCAAGAGCTTGGAAAGGGTCAGAGGAGGAAAGGGGAGCGGTGGGGGAAGAGGAGAGGGGGAGGGGAAGGGAGACAGGGAGAGGGAGAGGGAGAGGGAGAGGAAGGTCCTCACGGGATGGGCCCTGAGAGCGAACACAGGGAGGCAGAGAGAACCATCAGGGTAGAGAGGCAGCCAAGGGAGTCTGGTAGGGTCGTGACGGAGTTGGAGTGGATAGATAGGTGTGCTCTGCGAGGAAGGTGAGAAGGAAGGGGAGGCTAGGGAACGGGATGTTACAGGTTCCTGCAGGACAGGGTCCACATGGGGAAGCCTGACAGGCTGGTCTTGACAGAGGTTCAATGTCAACTCTATGATCGCAAGGTTTGCTCACCTTGTAGAAATCGAGGGAGAGGATGGTGTTGTTGCAGAGCTCGTGCATGTCGCCCGTGTTGCTGAAGAGAGATTCGTTCCGCCCGACCGAGAAAGTCTGCAATCTAGGATGTTGCAGGAGGTACGCCGGGATCTTCTTGAGATCGTTGGAGTGGACGTGGAGCTGGCACAGACTAGTCATGTCAAGGACAAAGTCTGACACAAAGGCAGGTAAGACAACGTTGAAAGCACAACACCTCTACCGGGCAGGCTCTGCAGTCGATTCGAAGTCATGTTCAGGTAGGTCAAACAACCCAGACTTGTCAGCATGTCCGGGAACACGCCGATGTTGTTTCTCCCCTGCAACCCCCCACTCACTGGCGATCAGCAAAGCGCCTCCACTTCCACCTCACCAGCTCAAGTTTCGTCAAACTCGACATGCTCTGCACGCACTTTGGTAGCCAAGTCAACCAACACTCGTGCAAGCTGAAGGTTCGCATGTTCACGAAGTTGTCAAATTTCTCCAAGCAGCGGTCCTGCAGAGTGTTTGACCCAAGGTTCAGCCGGGTGAGCGAGCTGAGAAGCGACATCTCGGGGGGCAGATCAAACACCCCCCCGCCCTGTGCTTGCAGCTCCAGCACCTCCAGCCTCGTCCACTGCTTCACTTCTGCGGGCAGACGCGTGAAGTTGTTGCAAGATAGATCGAGACACTTGAGGTCCAAGTCCAGCAGCCAGGTCGGGAAGCCATCGTCGCTCATCCGCAGCCCCGAGAGGTCTACGTCACTCAACAAGTTGAACGCGAGTGTCACCGGGATCGCCGTCCGGGCTCCTTCCGGGTCCCCATCATTTCCTAGAGCGAGAACTTCCAGGTTGGTGAAGCGGGTGATCCAGCCGGGAACGTTGGGGATCGCGTTGTACCCGAGGTCGAGGAACTGCAGGTTAGCGAAGCTTCTGATCACCGCTGGGAACTCGTTCAGACAGTTCCCTCCCAGGATGAGGGTGGTAAGGTTTGTGAGCTGATCGTAGCTTCGAGGCAGCTTCCTAAGGCGATTCATGGAGAGGTTAAGGTGCTTCAGCCTTTCCAGGTTTGTGAGGACAGACAGGTCTTCCACATTCTCATTGAACAAGTTCCCTCCCAGATCGAGGTGCTCCAGCCTGGTGCAGATGTAGAATGCATCCTGGAACGGCGCGATACTTGAGATGTCCAGGTGTCCGAGGTCCAGCAAAGTCAAGTTTGGCAGGTCAGAGAGCATGACCAGAGTCTCTTCGATCCCTTGGTCTTGCAACCCACAATCAGACAACTTCAAGCTGGTCAGTTCTGTATTCTCGGACAAGACCCTGATCAACGTCGTACTAGTCAGATCCTCCCGCCTCAGTTCGCTCGCGCACTCAAAGTAGTCCTGGTCTGTTGAGCCGTCTACCCATTCTTGAAAGCCGGTTGAAATATCCAGCTCTGTCAGTTTGCACTTGGCTCTTGCCACGATGTTCTCGAGTCTTTCGTCATTCAGAGGGATCAGGGCAGGCCATCGAAATCTCCTCCAAAACTGATCTGATTCTAGAAGCTGAGCCCACCTTTTGCATACACACCGAGCTACAACATGTAGGCAATGTTCAGTCGTGAAATGAATAATCAGCAAATCGCATGCCAGGAGAAATTGGACTACAATTAGGAATGATGCTCACAAA
Organism: Guillardia theta CCMP2712; assembly: GCF_000315625.1. Classification (NCBI taxonomy): domain Eukaryota; class Cryptophyceae; order Pyrenomonadales; family Geminigeraceae; genus Guillardia; species Guillardia theta. Next base: position 140,446 of record NW_005434554.1, read on the forward strand.
GGAATTATTGATCAGGACAGAAGACACCTACCTCGCAGAAGCGCAGGGATATTTAGTTCGAGCTCTTGCAAACATATCGCGAGCTCCTCGTCTCTCATAGACACATTCATGCTTGTTTCCCCTTCCGTCTTGCTCAGCCTGTGTAATCTCATGAGTCTGAAACAGTGGAGTCTGTTCAGTTCCAATCTAATGAGGGTTTCTCCTCCTTATCATCTTACTCCTCTCCTCTCCTCTCCTCTCCTCTCCTCTCCTCTCCTCTCCTCTCCTCTCCTCTCCTCTCCTCTCCTCTCCTCTCCTCTCTTCTCCTCTCATCTCCTCTCCTCTCCTCTCCTCTCCTCTTGCCTGGCTTCCTTTCGTCGCAATGGTCTCTCGTTGCGCCCGCTCGCAGCATGACACTGATCTCCATGTTGCCAAAGAAACGGCTCTGGTTGCGAGCGTAACGTATTATTTAGACTGGGTGGGTGTTGGCGAACACCCGTCCTGTGCCGTTGCTACGGTAGGACAGTGGTAAAATAGTGGGGTCATGATAGGATATTTGAGGGGTGTAAATAGTAATGGGTGGGTACTGGCTCCGTTTGGGGTACATGGAATTCTACTAGATGGGGGTGGGGGTTATGGATGGGCTTCGGGGAAACAGGATTGTGAAGAATATTTCAAAATATATTATGAATTTTCAACAATATAATAAAATTGTATTCAAATTTGTCTCCAGAAATGTGAAATTGTTGGGGAGGTCTTGCTTTGTAGTCATGTGGGTGGGAATCATTTGGGGGCTAGGGGTACTTTTTGTACCCACCCTTGATACTGTGAAAATATGAATAAAGTACCGGTGATCCCTAGAATGGACTAGCCGGTATCGTTATGGATGGGTAGGCCAGGACGAGAGAGGGTGTAGAGCAAAGTTGAGGGTAGGGGTGGTCCTTGCAAGGCTCAAGAGGTAGGGTGATAACGGAAAGGAGGGGTACAGAATACAAACGGGGGTGATCGTTCCATGGTGGGTGGTTTATCTCTGTATGACCCCCTACATTTGGGTTATATTGAATGATTTTTAGTAGGTGAGGGTACTTCGGGAGTTTCTGTAAGGACGATAACGGGTGGGTTTGTGGAAATGTACGGTAGGGGTACTTTTAGAGGAAGTAAAGGTTTGGGTAGGGTCGTAGGCAGAAGTGCTGGGGGTAGGGGGTAGTGGTGGGATGGGGGCTCATGACATGCAAGCATATTGAGGAATGCTGGGAAGGAGGGCGAAAAAAAATGAAGAGGAGGGGAGGAGAGGGGAGAGAGGAGAGGAGAGGAGAGGAGAGAGGGAGAGAGGTTTTCTAGAGGATATGCGAGGCGAGGCGAGGCCGAACCAGCTGAGGTGATCCAAGTTCCGAGCTGGTCAAAGTGAAGCAGAGATCAGATGGAACTTACCAAACTTGACAAGGAGTTTCTGTGAGTGGTGAGAGATGAGAGGCATGGGTTGAAAGATGATAGGAACAAGATGATGAAGAAAACTTGAAGTGAAGGCATTGAAGGCACTGAGGAAGGACCGGAAGCCATAGAAGCTAGCAGCACATCGCTGGCAGAGATTAGGTATCATCGCAGGGGAAGCGAGCAGCAAGGATGGGTGGCTTCCGAGCATGCAGCTCTACCCATAGGAACGCACATTCCGTGTGCTGTCCCCATTTTCCTGTCGCAAGGCTCAATCTGACTCGAGCTCTCGTGCTCTGATCAGGACCAGCGTTCTTGGACCTCCTTCGGCCATGGAGTTCTTAAAGAAGGGAGTGCAGGCTGCGAAGAAAGTCGGGTCACAGGCTGTGAGCCAATTGATGGATGTAATTCATCTCCTCCCTCTCTCCTTCCTCTCTTCCTCCTCCCCTTCGCTGAGTGCTGAATGCCTCAGGCGGTTGATGAGAACTCGACGACGTCCCTCGGCCTTGGCACCTCCTCCAACGACGTGGAGTTCGAAGCTGGAGTCAAGCACTTCATGACGCTGAACAACTCTCTCAAGCAAATCGGCACCAAGGCGCAGGCGCTGATTCAATCCATCCGCTCCCAAGGACAGGTAACGGACAGCTCTCGCACCTTCCTTCGCGCCCTTATGTTCAGCTTTGCCACTGTCAAGCACCTGGCTCTCGCTCTAGGATCGTGCTGACTGGCGTCGCAGAATGCTCTTGGAGTTGTTGAGCTGGTGGAGGCTTCTCTTGAGATGGAGTTTGGAGAAGACAGCATGTGGACAAATGCAGCGTACAAGCTGAGAAGCTTGAACCAGCAGGTCGATGCTTGTTGGTAGGCCGTGAGCTCGTCCTGAAATGCGATCCGTGCACAGATTGATGGGAAGTTTAACCAGCAGCTCTGTACACTGCTGCAGAGAGATATCCTGGACAAGATAAGCGCAGAACTGGAAACAAACTCTCAGACCAAAATGTTTATCGATCAACGAAGGTCGATGAAGGAGGCAACGAAGTAAGGCGCCGCTGTAGACTGCAGTCTTTTGTCCTTACCCAGATCCTCCTCTTGCCCCTCCCCTTCTTCCGCGCCCTCCCTCCCCTTCTTCCGCGTCCTCCCCTCTGACTCGCTGGAATCTCTCAGGGCGGAGGCTGACGATGCTCTCCACAAGCTTGCAGCCATCATCAGGTGATGGAGCGCAATGGCAAGTGAACCACAGCTGCAGCTGACTCGCATGCAGGAGGAGGAACATGCTGCTGGCTCATCTGGTGACTGTGTTCATGTCGCACCAGTACAACTACTACGTCCGGCTCGCTGATCAGTGCCAGCACCTTCGACAGGTGAGACGAAGGCCGGGAGAAGTTGGAGGGCAGCTGCTGACCCCGGCCTGCTTCCCAGCTCACCGTGGAGTGCAAGGAGCTCCTCAACGGAGCATCGAGTGACGTGCACACGCCTCCAACTCAGTCCGCTGTCCCCAACCACGTCCAGCAAATCCCTCCGATGCCCAAGGAAACGCCGCAGGACCCGAACGGGAACGCGGCTGTCCCTGCGAAGGTGGAGGAGGCGGCGGCCCCTGTTGTTCAGAAGGAAGTCCAGGAGGCGCCCTTGCCCACTCCAGCTGAGGAGAAGCCGGCGAAGGAGGAGGCGAAGGAGGCAGATCTGCTGTCCATGCTGGACTCTGATCAGCCGGCAGAGACAGAAAAGGCGAACAGCAACGGGGGCCCGAGGAGACTCTCGCAGGAAGCAAGTCAGGCCGACAGGCAGCAGGAGACCGCTGACCTGCTAGGAGAAGCTTCCTCTGCTGTCCCCCAGTCCACCGACCTCCTGGGAGACCTCCTCTCTGAACCTCAGGTACTCCCTCCCTCTCCTGTCTCGCACCGCCTCAGCCCCCGTCAGGTCAGGAGCGCTCCTCCCAAGAACAATCCGCAGGACGACCTTCTGGGCGACTTCACGAGCTCCGCGCCCTCACGAGCGAAGCCGAAGCCCTCCGGTCCTGCCGATGACCTCCTCGACTTCTCCTCTACCAAGGCTTCTACCCCCGCCGATCCTCTTGCTGACTTCTTCGGTAATGCCCGCTGGTGGTTCCGTGCAGTCCCCACCTCCTCCTCGCCGCTGATCAGGCTCCTCTACTTGCCACTCCTCCTGCTCTCTCGCTGTGCTCTAGATAGCATCGCTGTCCTTCGTTGTCCCCTCCTCGTACATCAAGATCACAGAGGTTGACTACCCTGCAGGGCATAGCACGAGCTCGACCAAGGCGAACAAAGACCCGATCTTCGTGAGTGCTCCTCCTCTCTCCCGCAACCTTGTTCCCCCCCCCCCCCCCTCACCTCCTCCTTCCCCTTCACTTCTCTCGCTCACCGATGCAGCAGGACGTGTTCAACAATAGCGATATGCTCGGTGGAATGGGCAATGGCGACTCGCCCGTGGTCGGTGGCGACGAGGAGCCGTTGAAGCCCGTGGCGAGAGGCGCGAGATTCCGAGCAGGCGACGAGTTTAAGGGGACAGGAACCAACAGGTGGGAGTTGCAGAGGGAGAGGAGCAGGAGCAGGAAGAGGAGGAGGAGCAGGAGGAGGGAAGATATCGTGTTGGGGACGCGTTGAGGTAGAGGAGAAGGGTCTGACGGCTCTGGGGGTGCAGGGAGGAGCTACAACGGCAGTTCGAGCAGCACATTGCAGAGAAAGCGCAGGCAAAGGCGGAGGAAGTTCGAAGGCAAGAGGAAGATAAGAAGAATTACGAAGACATGAAGTTTCAGGCACAGGTAAAAAATGAGCATATCTCCTTGTGACGACCATATCTGAGTGAATTCTCTCTCCCCCCTCTCTCTTTTGCTCTTGTTCTACCTGTTCTTCACCCATTCCTCCTCCTCCTACTCCTACTCCTACTCCTACTCCTACTCCTACTCCTACTCCTACTCCTCCTGCTCCCTACTTGCCAACCTGAACTTCTTTTCTCCATCCTCTCCGACGCTATAGGATATGGTGGATAAGAAGATTGTTGGCTGGGCTGGGCCGAAGCACAACCGAAAGAACCTTCGAGCGATGCTTGCTAGCTTCGACACGGTGAGGACCGCAGCCCTTCTCCCTCACTCCCTCCTCCTGTCGCTCTGTTGAGCCTCCTCCGCACCCTGCACTTCTGCTTCGCTTTTCTCCTCTCCTGCTGCCCCTGCTTTCCCCTCCTCCTCTCCTCAACTCCCTCCCCTCCCCCTTGTCTCTCCCTTCCTCTTCCACTTCCTCCTCCCTCTCACTTTCCCCCTCCCCCCTTGTGCTGCTCCATCGCTGGTATCTCTCACTCCCTCCTTCTTTGGCTTCAGGTCCTATGGGACGAGGCCAAGGCCAAGTGGAAGACCGTCGGGCTGCACGAGCTTGTCATGCCTGCCGATGTCAAGAAGATCCACAGGAAGGCCATTCTCATCGTACATCCTGGTAGGAGCTCGACTAACTCCCCTCTCCTCCCCCCCCTTCCTTTCCTCCTGCGATCTTTTTCTTCTCCCTCCTCCTTCTGCCCTTCTTCAACCTGTCATGATGTTTCTCTGGCGTTCCCATTCTCCCTCCTCTTCCCCTCCTTCTACCCTCCTCCTCCTTTCCCTCATCTCTGCTCCTATCCTCCGCTTACAAACCCTACGATCTCCCTTCATGCTCTATCTCATGGCTCTTCCGCCCTCCCTCTCCTCGCTCCCTGTCTTCCCCTCCTTGCTCACGGGCTCTCTCGCAGACAAAGTTCACAACGCTTCCATCGAGGCGAAGATCCTCGCAGAGCAGGTGCATGCGGTGCTGCATGAGGCCTTGGAGACCTTCAGGAAACAGGAGTCGTGTTAAGGCGAGGAGGGAGGCGCTTGTTTGTTTGTGGAGGAGGAGGAGGAGGAGGAGGAGGAGGAGACGAGGGAACAAAAGTTATCACTTTCTGGTGACTTTATTGCTAACGGAACCGCATCCTCCTCGCTGCTGCAACAGCACGAGCAGCCATCATCATTGGTTTCGACCTCCATCGC
>NW_005434554.1:145961-172149 GCF_000315625.1 Guillardia theta CCMP2712
GGGCAGGCACGAGACTGAAGGAGGGGAAATCAACAGTTGCGTAGCTTCGGCTGAGAAAAGGTACTTTAAAAACCTTTCTTACTGTTATCCTGTGAAAGCAGTGTAGAAAGTAAATTTTTGTATCTAGTCTACAGGCACAACAGCGCTCGCTGCTCCTTTGTTTCGGCTCTGTTGTACATGAAGATTGGGGGCTTCTTCCTTGTCGATGATTACAGCACTGCTGAAAAGCCGAAGCACGCAAGCGAAGAAAGCGCGCAGGCCGCCAATCAAACGAACCCGAGCGTATCCATCCCACTCTCAAATCGCCGAATCAAGTTTCAACTCGTCCAACTAAACTACATTCAGTGCAGCCCCGGTGATCTGGCTTCCGGCCGCCAGGCCCGGGCCCGCTACAAGCCTAGCCCTCCAGCTAGCGTAATGGTAGTCAACCATCACCGATCATCCGAAACTCCTCCTCCTCCTCCTCCTCCTCCTCCTCCTCCTCCTCCTCCTCCTCCTCCTCCTCCTCCTCCTCCTCCTCCTCCCTTTCTCGATGGGGCGATTCCATCATGGTGCTCATCCTCCTCCCCCCGTACGGCGTCGCATGTTCAACGGCGCGCTGTGCTAGCAAAAGAGGATTCCTGCCCCTTCCATCTCCCAGCGTGACCTCCTGCTCCTGCTCCTGCTCCTGCTCCTGCGGTGCCTCCTCCCCTGTCGGGACCCAACGCTCCACAAGCACTCGGCGGGCTGCAAGGCTGGAGGAGGGGACAAGGAGAGCAGGGGAGGGGACAAGGAGAGCAGAGGAGGTGGGAGGGATGATCTCAGCAGAGGGGAGAGGGGCGAGATGGATCATGGGCTGGTCTCTATACGCTATCGCCGTCTGTTCCCCGCTCGGATACCCCGGGAGCAATCCTTCAGTTTGGCTCTCAGAGGCCCTCGGGGTTGGCAGCGGCAAGGAGAAGGAGTCGACCATCTCCTTGGCTCCTTCCCTTGTCTTCCACGGCCCCTTCGTCTGTGCTTGCCCGCTCCATCTCTCGCTCTTCTTCTTCTGTTCCTCCAGCACTTTCTTCCAGAAGTTTGGAACTTGCAGCTGCTCCTGCTGCCTTTTGACTCCTCCCTGCTGCTTCATAGTCCCTTCGACACCCATCTGTTGATCCTGCTGCTGCTTCCCCTGCTCGTGCTTTACAGCTTGAGGTCTATTCCCATTCTGCAAATTCCGCTGCTGCTGCTGCTGCTGCTTCTTACCGAGAACGTCGGCTAGCCGCCGCAAGTACGCGGAAACGTTATGCAGCTCTCGCCACATCCTCTCATCCTCACCAACCGATACATTTTGCGATGCTGTTGACGATAAAGGAGGTGTTGTTTCTGTTGTTGCTGTTGCTGTTGCTGTTGCTGTTGATGGTGGTGCCAACTCCCCCTTTTCGTCTCGAGAGATCCAGCAGCTTCTATCAACGAGCATGGGCATGAAACTGTCGTCGCAAGGCAGAAAGCCTGGGGGCAGCCAGGAGGTTTCATTTGTGTTGATGTTGGAGAAGAACACCCGACCCTCAGGGTCGTTCATCGCCATCCATCCATCCTACACGTCAAGATCATCGAACGCACAATAGAAGACAAACAACTCAGCACCGTGAGCACCACAGGAGCGAATCTTTCCTCTCCCCCCTTCCGCACGAATTGCCATCCAGGAAACACGTTGTAGCCCCAGCGCGACTGATTATGCTGTTCTCTGCTGGTCTGGTTGATTCCAGCCTGCTTGAAGAGTCAAGACACTTTCCGTCAAGTTGATCGTCAGCACCTTCGAGTGATGAATTTCGCTGATCAAGTTGTGCAAAGAGTCGGAGATCTGCTTGAAATATCCTCTTTCCTCGTCCATAAAAGTTTTCTTTGAATTCAACTCGAGGGTTCGGTTTTGTGAGATTTGCATCAGGACAGCTATGTACTCTTCAAGTGTCTTGGTCATCTTCTCGCTCCTCCCCAACATAGAAGCCACTACCCTCACCTATAGGAATAGTTACCTCCGCACAAACCCTCGTTCATGGCAACGTCAAACCGTATGTTGCAGAGCAGTCTCGTTCTTCTTGGCGCGGTGCAATGAACGCCAAAGTTTCGCTACTTCAACCTCACTGTCGTTGTACAGTCTCTCCATGCTCTCTTCCTTCGCCACCAACTTGTCGTTCATCTCCATCACCTCATGCATCTTGTTGTGTGAATCTATCAACCTGTGCTTCTCCTCATGAAGCTGGCTTTGCAAATCTTTCATTTCTGCACAGATGGAACTGATTCCCGATGTGTTCATCTCGCTAGCGCTCTCATCGCAGGAAAGCGGCTGATTCTGCTCAGCAGCAGTTTGTATGCTCCTGGATACAACGTTGGAAATTGCCCTTTTCAGCGCTGCCTGCGCCATCTGAGAGGCTTCCGGGTTCCCTGCGGCCTTGATCATCATCTGAATGGCCTCCACGAGGTCTGCATGCGATGAGTTCGACGAGGACAGCAGCCGGATAACGCGCGAGAGCAGCAGGTCCTCTCTCGACGGCTTGAAAACCCCTGGAGGACGGTGGTCAGTCACTGGGTCATGGCACTGCCGCAGGTGACGCTGCCCCATGGGCTGCGGCTCACCTTGCGTGTCTAGCCCGATCAGGAGCAGGCAGGCCATCAGCATCGCCCCCCCTACGCCCCTCACTCTCCCCGCCGCCCTCCCCGCCATGTCGGTTTCTATTCTCGGCGAGCTGTCAATGCCAATAAAACGGTTTGTAACGGTATAGAGCGGGGATGTGGTCCCGAAATCTGGGGAAATTTCTGGGGAAATTTCGGCTGGGAAATTTGGGGAAAGAGTGGGGAGGAGGGGAGGGGTCGTAACGGTGCAACGGACGGCGCGGAGGTGGGATGGCGCGGTAATGGGGCTGAAGGAGGAGGCAGGAGAGGAGGAGACACGACACAAGAGCAGGCGACCAGGTAGAACACAGCCGCCTGCATGCAGGTCAACAAACTTGAAGCATGGGGGCCATGATGGCGATAGCTCGAAGAAGGAGAAGAAGAATGCTGTGGGGGCTGCAGGAGGGGGGCAACAAATCCTGCAGGGCAAAGACAGGAAGGTGACCATCGCTCGGGTGCTATGGGAGAAGGAAGGAGAAGGAAACGGTTGGGATCAAGTGAAAAGTTTCGATGAGCAGCAACAGTGCGAGTTGCTGTTTCGCTATGCCAGGTTTGCAGAGGCGTATCTGGCAGCGAAAAGGTGCCGAAAGAAGGGCACGTCGGTGAAGGTGAACGTTCCAGTCGTTTACAACAGCAAGCTCGTTCCCATCGACTTCGGGAGGCCTTCTGAGTGGAGATCGGGAGTAGCATCTCGCGTCCTGTCCAACGAACTGAGAGTTGCCACCATCATCTTCGACCATAAGGACGATTGGGCAGACGAAGGCTATCAGCTTGACGACGTGCTTGCCCAAGATACAAGACATGTATGGATTGGATGTGAGGCAGATACGCATGACGGAGGTCTTCGATACCAAGAAGACCGCTCAGTCAAGGTTCAGATCATGAACAACAATCCGAAATTCCCCGAGCTGTTGGATATCACTATGCCAGATTTGTCGTTTTTTGCTGTTTTCGATGGGCATGGAGGCGAAGGTACGGTAGATTTTGTACAAGATCACCTGCCAAAGAATTTTGCGAAAGAGTTGAGGAAGTGCCTGAACAGAAAGCTGCGAGGCAGGTTCAGCACATGCCTGGCCACCGCGCTGAAGCAGGCATTCAAGTTAACGGACAACGTGATCAAAGAGATGATAGATTCCAGGGAATGGGAAGAGCAATCGGTCCAAGGCACCAAGACTTGCATGGATTCTAGTGGTGCGGCGGCTGTCGCTGCCGTCCTGTGCGGTCGCGAGCTCGTGATCGCGCATGTTGGGGACTGCCGAGCGGTGATGTCGGATAAGCAGGGCAAGTCGAAGCTCCTGACCAAGGACCACACTTATTACAACATCGAAGAGCGCGAGCGAGTCGAGAGTATCGGAGGAAGCTGGGAACACTCTCGTCTCAACTCCATACTGGGGGTCTCACGTGCGTTCGGCGACTTCTGCTTCCAGACTAGGGCTAAGGTGGCTGGACTCTCCGCTGAGCCGGAGATCTTCCAGACGAGCATAACAGACGAGCACGAGCTGCTGCTGCTGGCCTCTGATGGCTTCTGGTCGGAAGAGAACAGTCAGGGTTTCGGTTTCAGAGACTCTGCGGAGGCGGTCACGTGCCTTAGGGCGCACCTGCAACGGAACAACAACGACCTGAAGGACGCGCTCAAGCTCGCCATCTCCCGTGCGGTGAAGTGCAGCGAGACCGACAACACGACGGGGATTCTCATCTCCTTTCATAAGCTGGAACAGGTCTGACTGACACGCTCTGGTTGTTTGCTGGTGATGACCTTGTGCTTCAGGAATCTTTTAAACCCATCTCGTTCCCCAAAGAGCGTCCAAGGTTCTTCTGCAAACCTTCCCGTTCCACGGAAGCCTAGGCTTAGCGTTCATGTTTATATCTCTTGAAGCTGCTCATCTCAACCTTGATGGCAGTCTCCAGGTTTTGCCACAGTTTGTGAGTGGTGGAGTTTTTGTTTGCACATATAGCAATACACTTCACTGAATTCACTCGTTCTCAACGATGTGCTACATTTAACGACAAGCCATCTGTGATAACTTCGAATATGACGACAACGAGATCTATGAAGAAGGAATGACGCTTGAGAGAAAGAGAGGGATAGGGAAAACAGCAGCACAATCCAGCTATTCCCGTTGCTGGCAGATACATAAGTCTGAACAATCACTCCGCATGTCCTACCCATTCAAACTTCCCTGAATGATCAGGAGCATGTAAATATGAAAGATGCCATGGTACGACCAGGTGCCATCTACATATCAATGGAGTCGAAGAGAGTATCTGTTCGATCGTTCTCCGCTATGACCATACATCGATTCTTTCCTGCACAATAAACTCCTTATCGTTCACTCTCCACTCCTCCATCATCACCGCTTTCTCCTCCATCGTATCATCTTCTCTCTTCTCTGTCACAACCTCACACTGAACATCTCCTTTCTCTCCCTCCCTCCCTCCCACCCACCCACCCTCCCTCCTCTCTCTCTCTCTCTCTGTCTCTGTCTCTGTCTCTGTCTCTCTCACTCACTCACTCTCACTCACTCACTCTCTCTCTCTCTCTCTCACACACACACACACACTCTCTCTCTGCACTGCTACTTCACGTCCCGCACTTCTTGCATCATCAACTGCATCATCGTCTGGGGCAACCGTAGCTACAGTCGGGGTTGCTGAACACTCCTAGTGGGTAGGGTGGTAGGAAAGTGAGGTGAAGTACCCTTGAAAAGACTATTAAAAGTAGGGTGGGTAGGTGATCGACGAGGGGTAGTATGAATGGTGGTTGGGAAATAGGCCTTCGATGCAGATTTTCCAACTGAGAGAAGGGGAGGGTGAGAGGAGAGGAGGAGGAGGAGGAGGAGGAGGAGCGACAGATGGACAAGAGAGACAGAGCGAGAGAAGAGTGAGAGCGGGAAAGGAAGAAGAGAATGCAGGCAAGGCCATACGACAGTGCGTAGATTGAGTGTCGTTGGAATGGAGAGCAGGCAAAGGACGAGGTGGACATGAGACCCTCAAGACTGTGAGACAAGAGGGTGAGGGAGAGAAAGACTGAATCGAGGAAGCAAACACAAGTGCGTCAGTGCGGAGGAGGGAGGAGAGCCTCGTCACGTATCGAGGCGGCGATACAAGGAAGCGAACAAGAGGCAAGATGCGAAGGAGCACCAACAAGCATGTGAGCTCGAAGACGCGCGGGAAGCTGATAGAAGCGAATCTCCTCGCGAGACGATCTTGGGGAGGCGGTCTGGATGCCGAGAAGGAGAAGGTGGAGTTGCAGGTGACCGGGGTGAACAGCGAGGGGGAGAGGAAGAGGAAAGAGCTTGAGAGACGCTTGTGGGAGACGAGGACGAGTCTGGACGAGTTAGAGGGAGCAAAGCACGAGCTGCTGGACGAGTCGATGAGGAGCATGGAGCACATGCTGTCTGAGCTCGAGAAGATCCGCTCCCATGGCGACAGCATGCGAGAGAGCATCGAGAGGGCGAAGCTGCAGCTGGAGAAGGCGGACCATCTCAAGGAGTTCTGCCTGCGGAACAACGAGATGCTCAGGAGCGAGACGCTGGAGATGCAGGTGGTGCAGGAAGAGGAAGGAGAAGGGGTCTCTCAAAGCATATCCAAGTACCTCCCCCAGGGGATCGGCGTGTGCGCTGAATGTAAGCCGATGAAGCGCTCGCTGGAGTATTGTAGGATAGAGTCAGGACACACGGAGCAGGTAAGAGAGGAGGGCGAGAGGGAAAGGATAGTCTACCTTCATCAACGATATCGCGACCTCCTGCTGGCAAGGACGAGCCTGTTTGATCGCTCGAAAGCTTCATTTGCTGACGGGCTGTTGGAAAACTTCAGTTTGAAGCTGCAGAAGCTGGAGGACTTTGGCATGTTTCAGAATCAAGATTGGATGGACGAGATTTCCAAGAAGAACAATCACGTTGAGAACGGTTTCTACAAGAAATCTTCAACATTACAGCCGACTTTCGATCGCGCCTACTCTTACTCCGGCAAGGGATTGTTAGGCAACATGAAATGTGTTCCCAGGAAGCGTTTTTTCTTCACATGCGGCAACTTGTTTGTGATCCAAGAGTTTGATCGAGCTGAACAACAATGCTTCTCCCAGCACGACGACCTCATCACTTCTTTCTCAGGTCATCCTCGAGAGGACCCTTCCACCATGGCGTCTGGTCAGAGCGGCGAGGGGAAAGTCTTCATATGGGACGTGGATACCTTGCAGACTGTGGCGGAATTGAGCACAACTCCCTCGGAGGAGAAGAAGAAGCATGCGGTGTTGTGGCTCGACCTGCCCAAGGGAGTCCGAGCTCTCTCCTTCAACGTGCAGGGCGATCACCTGGCAGTGCTGGGGGACGACGAGCAGCAGACCCTCCTGGTGTTCTCTTGCCATGTCCGACACAATCGGCGACCCTGGTCCCAGTGCGAGTGCATCGCCAAGTGCTCTGCCTCGCAGCTCAAGGTTGTGGTGTGCGAGTACGACAGGTACAGCTCGAGGCTTGTGACGGGCGGGGTGAACCACCTGGCCATCTGGTCGGTGAGGGCCGGGGCCCTGGAGCAGGAGAACGTGAGGAGCGGGCATGAGGTGTCGGAGGAGACGCACGTGTCGATCGGGTTCGTGGAGCGAGACCTGATGCTGACGGGAACGAGCTCGGGGCTGATCTTCGTGTGGCGAGGATCGCGACTCCATCGGATCATCTCAAACGCGCACGTGGGGCCCGTGCTGAGCATCAGCTGCGAGGGAGCGAAGGTGACCACGGGAGGTCAGGACGAGAAGGTCTGCCTGTGGAACTTCGACCCTCTCTTCCGCATCGCCAACCCCGGCAAGCTCAAGGACGGGGAGATGCTGGTGGAGGAGCTCTTCCTCCCTCGCATCAGCGGGTTTGACTCCACGAGGGAGGAGGAGGCAAGCGACTCGTTGGGGGCGAACCTCAGCATCGGGAGCGTGTGCTCGGTCTCCTGGAACGTGAACCAGCTCTACTGCGGCACTTGGAACAACCACATCCTCGTGCTGGACGTGGCCAGGAAGACAGTCGAGTTCTACGTGGCTGGACACCATGGTGAAGCGATGAGCGGGCTAGCGTTGGACCCTCAAACAGAGACGATGGCAACGGTGGGGCATGACGGAGTTATCATCGTCACTGACACGAGGAAGGGACGACCCAAGTGCGCTCTTAACCTCAACGCGAGTTCTTTCAAGGCAGAGAGGAGACAGAGGAGGAAGACCAAGATCACCTGCGTTGACTTGCACCCGACGGGCTCCGTTGCTGTTGCTACGGATGACGGGGTAATCTTCGGGTTCAAGCTGGTGGAAGCGACTCAGTCAGCACTGGGGCTGGAGCAGAACCTGATGTCGAAGTTGCTCCTCCGGCGAGACAGGCCAACTTCCATCCGGTTCTCACCAACAGCAACGAGACTTGCTGTGGGCATGCAGAGCGGGAGAGTGTGTGTCTACGACTTCGATGACTTGGTGCAGCAAACGATTGATCCCGTGGTTTGCCTGGGGTTGCGACAGGCCGTGACCAACATGGATTGGAACCTTGAAGGCTCCAACATCCGATGCACAGACATGTACAACAACCTGAGGATGTACAACGCGCATAACGGCAATGAAATCTTCAACCAGAAATTGAAATTCCGAGCGACGGTGAAGAGAATGAGAGAAAGGGGCAGGTCCTCCATGTCTCCGATCGCTGTTAGCCTAACGGACTCGCTCCCATACCTCGTGACGTCTGTCGACAAGCTCTTCGACGTCAGGGGTAGGCGGTCAGACGACCTCGAGTACGGGAACGCTCAGATCTCAGTCGGCGATGAGCTGCTGACTGTCAACGGGATGGAGGTCCAGGACATGAGAGCAGGGGAGCTGCAGCTGCTGCTGTACGGGAGCGTCTGCACCAGGGAGTGCTCGACTGACTGCGGGCATGCCAACATAACTCTAGAGCTCATGAGATCTGTCGAGCTGGAAAGAACGACTGGGAAGATGGCAGAGGAGCAGGAGGTGAAGGAACAAGGACGGAAGAAGATAGAATGGAACTCCCTGTCGTGTCCTTTGAGCTGGGAATGCTCGGACCTCTTCCTGCAAGAGGACGAGGCTTCAGCGCTCCGCTCTGTCACCTACCTGTCGGACAAGGAGACTGTGATTGCTGGCAACGTGTATGGAAACATACATGTTCTCACTAGAAATGGTGGAGGCATACATGTTCTCAGAAGAGACGCGGGAGGGACAGGCGGCAAGGTAGCAGAAGATTCACAGCAGACCATTCAGTGCTCCGTCGATTTCATTGTTGCGCATGCCGACAAAAAGATCTTCGTCACAGCCTCTCGCACCTTCGAGCTCACAGTGCAATGGAGGCTGGTGGCGGTGGAAGCGACAGCGCGTGTAGAGCATGCAGACGATGAGCTGGTGGCCATGAGGGACGAGTACAGGGAGTGGTACGGGGCGTCCACGAAGGTGGTGGGTCAAATCGCATGGCAGAGGAGGGAGGAGGACAGTCTGCAACGTCAGCTGAGGTGGGTGCAGAGCAGCGTACCTGCCCCGAGCAAGGAGGCTCGCAGAGTTCGCAGCGAGTACGAGGTGAGGATAGAGCATGTGCTCGGGCAGGCGCGGGCGACGAGGAGGAGGGCGATGGCGGTGCTGGCTAGCGGGGAGATGCTCTATCCTCTTGGTATCTACTGCGTTGTGGAGAACTTGATGGAGGAGGAGACGCGGCAGCGGCTGTTTGTCGGGCATGTGAACTTGGTCACTACCCTGACGGTTCACCCGAACAAGCGGCTGGTGGCTAGCGGGGATGCAGGACCGGTAGCTAAAGTCTGCGTGTGGGACGCGGAGGGTGCGGAGTGGGTTGACGGGGTGCTGACGTCGGAGATGCTAGGTGAAGCTATTGCTTCCTTTGACCTCGCTGACGGGCAGCAGGTCTATCAGGATACTTCAGCTCTCCCATCTCCTCCCTTGAGTTCTCGAGGGATGGGAGGCTGCTGATGATCGCGGAGGAAGGAGGAGGAGGGGACGTGCTGATCTTTGACTGGGAGCTTCAACCTGAGTCTCCCCTAGCACGAACTTCCCTCCCTCACGGCCCCCCCATCGTCGCTTGTCACATCCCTGACACCAACCTGATCGTGTTGTGCTTTCACCGGGGCAACAAGCTCCTGCAGGTTCACGACCCGAGCGACGAGGACGCGAGCTCCTCGTGCTCCTTGTCCCTCACGTCGACGCGAGTCTCGGATGGACATCATGCCTGGGCTCTGCTTCAAGTTGCCTCCCCGGGGCTGGAGGGGAACGTGCGTCAAGGAGGTGGGGAGGACTCTCTGACTGACGAGCGGCAGGTGGAGGAGGCAGGGCTGGCGTACCTGACGGCAGGACAGACGTGGATGGAGGCGGTTGCGAGCGAGTGGTGGGCGAGCGGGACGACAGGAGGGGAGCTGCTGCTGTGGCATAAGGAGGAGCTGGTGCAGTCGGAGAGGGCGCATGAGGGCTGCTTGCTGGCTGTAGCGTCAAACTATGAGTTCCGCAGCGGCTACTTCAAGACTGAAGGAGACGGGAAGGACTTGCAAGACTCGGGCGACAAGGGGACAGGGGAGAGAGTGTCGTGGAGGAGGGCGAGGCAGAACAAGGAGCTTGACGTGAAAGCTGACAGGGACCTCGTGGTGACGGTAGGAGCTGACGAGACCATGCGAGTCTGGAAGCTGTCGGACAGCTTCGTGGTGGGAGGAAGGAGATTCAAGATCGACGAGCTGTACGCGCGGCTGAAGATGCTGTCACAGAGCATCCGGTCGCGTCTGATTCTCATCTCCACCATCGACCTCTGGATCAAGACCATCCAATCTCTTGACGTGTTCGAGCTTCTCAGTCAGAGCCACGTCATCGGTCCTCATGAGTGGTACCCGATCCTTGAGAAGAACAAGAAGCTGGCGGAGACTTACGTTGACTTCTTCAACTTCATGCTTGACGTCCAACGGTTCTGTGCCGCCAAGTATCAAACAGACACTTCGGAGTTGATACAGAGAGTGTTTCATTGGAAAACACGATCAAGACAATGAGGGCGGAGAAACTTCAGGTCGTCTCGTGACTTGAAGATGCGACGCTGACTGAAATATGACAGGACAAAGTTAAAATCCTCACCCATCAGAATGAAATTTCAAGGTTGAAAAAGCTGCTCAGCGAGCAGAACTTTGCAATACAGAAGAGCGTTGCCCTGGTTGAAGAATTCAAGGTAGATCATCTCAAGAACAACCTGGTGCCTGATATGTCTGATGTTGTGTGATACTCTGACTTCATATTGCTAGTCATCGTCGGATACTCTCCAACCTCAGTTCTTGAACTTCACTTCCTCTTCCGAGGTTGTGCTGGGGTATCGTGACATGTCAATGTTCCACCTGAACCTCAAAGACGGTACTCGCACATCCTCCTCGTCTCGTTGCTGACAGCTGTGCTGATAGGCTGCTGGCGAACGATCCATCAGGGCTTCGCTGCCGACGTGACGCAGATCAGAGCCTCTGTCGACGTCAACGAGATGGTGACAGCTGGAAACTCTTCCCACGTGAACTTCTGGCGGGTTGACAACTACAAGCTGAGAAAGCACAAGCTCGATCGAGTCGTGAGCAGCGTCGACACGTGCGAGAGCTTCACCGTCTGCGGCTGCGAGGATGGCGCAATGGTGTTCATGCTGAATGACAAGCAGAAGCTCACCTACACCATCCAGCTGGGAAAGGAGAAGATCCACCGGGTGAGGATCAACAAGGCAGGCGACATGCTGGCAGCAGCGGTTTCGCGCGAGGTTCTCATCTGCAATGTACAGAAGTTGAAGGGGGAGGGGGAGGGGGAGGATGGAAATGCCTCGCTCGCCTCCTCCTCCTCGATCGTTGGACGTCTGTCAGGCCACACGTCTCAGGTCTCTGAGCTCGACTGGTCTGTCGACGGGGAGTGGCTCCGCTCAGTCTCGTTAGAAGCAGGAGAGCTCTTGTTCTGGGACGCTTTCAAGTGCCGCCGCCTCTCCCCCTTCCTCTCTCGCGATGTTGAGTGGCTCAGCGCAAGCTGCTCCTTGGGATGGCACGTGATACCGGGGCACGAGCACACGTGGCTGGACGAGAAGCTGGTGAGCAAGCACCTCCGAGTGACGCGGGGGATGCAGGTCACCCGCCAGCTGGTGGAGGAGGAGTCGAGAGCCGTGGTGGGAACGGTCTCGAGGTTGACGGGGGAGGACGTCTGCCTTGTGCAGTGGCACAACAAGGTGGCCAAGTCCTTCTGGCAGATGGAGAAGGAAGCTGAGAACGAGGACAAGCGCAAACAGCTGCGGCTGCTGGACAACACCCGGGAAAACTACATCCTGGTTACGGACTCTTGGAAGGACCAGGAGGAAGGAATTCAGCTCGTGGGGTGCGGCGATCGCAACGGGCATGTTCTGATCTTCGACTCTTCCCAGCACGCGTTTCCACGGCCCATCCTCCAAGTGCAGGTACACTCCGGGCCAGTTTCTCAGCTCAGCTTCTCGATGGATGGGAGTCGTATCTTCACCTACGGGGAGGACTCTTGCTTAACTGCCTGGCGGTTTCAAAAGCGAGCAGCTGGGGTGTGTCTTGCTGACTTCCTGCTGGACTGCTCGACAGGCAGCTCGATCCACTTCTTCAAGAGGCTCAAGGAGCTGCCAGCCATGCTGTTCCCGTCCGATCGAGTGGGGGGCCGGGAGAGGATGAAGCACGTGCTGAAGCTGGTGGATCAGATGCGGTCAGGAGTGAGAGGAGACTCGGACAGGTCGGTCGGAGTGATCATGTCGTTTGATGAGAGGATGGGGATCGAGTTGTTCCAGCAGAGGAAGCAGCCGAGAGTGATCGAGCAGATAGCAGAGGAGCTCTTGTTGCTGTTCGACATCCCCAGCAGAAGGGTCGAGTTCCATGTTATCGATCGCAAGGTCTGCACTACCTTCCAGTTCAACCTCCTCCCGAGGTTCTCGCAGTCGGAGCCGTCGACGCATCAATGTCTTTCTCTGCTCCTGCAAGAGATCATAAACCCCTTCGTGCTCAAGAAGCGTCAGAGCAGCTTCAAGTACCTCCAGCATGTCATCCTTGCAAACAAAGTCGAAACCTTCAGAACCAGCGGGAACAAGCAGCTCCAGCAGCAGGTGGAGGAGCAGGACAGCAAGAGCGCAAACCTGATAGCTCGCCTCCGGCGCTTCGAGCAAAGATTTCGCATCTACCACCGGAGAATCTTCGAGGGCATCCAGCCCACCAAGGTGACGCAGTCGAGGAGCGGACAGCAGCGGGTGAAGTTCAACGAGACGATCATGACAAGGGGAGAGCTGAAGCTGCTCTTCAACCTCCTCGACCATGGGAACAGGAAAGTCATTCGTGTGGACGACCTGCTGAAGGCCGTCAAGAACAACCCCGACCTTGCCAACATCCTCAACGTGGCCACGGAGAGCAGTCAGAGCATGATGTAGCTGCCCTGTGCCGGTAGCCCCGGGCCCTCTGACTTGCTCTCTCAGATTGAAGCGGATCGAGTCAAAGTTGCCCAACTCCCCCAAGGAACTGATGAGCAGGGAGATCGACGCCAACGACTTCATCAGCATCTTCAAGGGTGAGTTCACCTGCCTTCTCCTCCTTTTCTTGGTGCTGCTGCTGCTGCTGCTGCTGCTGCTGCTGCTGCTGCTGCTGCTGCTGCTGCTGCTGCTGCTGCTGCTGCTGCTGCTGCTGCTGCTGCTGCTCTTTTCCCCTCTTCTCTTTCTCCTCCTCTCTTACCTCCCTCTCCTGTCTCACCTCCCTCTCTCCTCCCCCTCTCCTCCCCCTCTCCTCCCGCTGCTCCTCTTCCTCCTCCTCCAACACCACCACTTCCTCCTCCTCCTCTTCATCTGCCCATGTGATCAACGCGGGTTGAGCTTGGGCCCTGACAATCTGCGCAGAGGAGAGAAGTAAGACGGAAGAGGAGCAGGAAGTGAAGAGGATCGAAGGAGATCGGTGGAGCATCAGGAACAGAATCCACCAGGCCCCAGGGACTCACCTGACCTCCCTCCTCGTCTCTCGCCCATGGCGTGAGGCGATTAGGAGGGAGAGGTCGCCCTCAGAGCTCTGGGAGCACGGCATTCACTCCCTCACCAGCCTCATGGCTGATCGCAACACTAACAAGGATGTTGAAGCTGGGGGAGGCGTCAAAGCTTCCCTGCAGTCCACCACTGACGAGGGTACTCCTTCTCTTCTGCTCTGCTCTACCGTGTTGAGCTCTTCTCTTGGACTGACTTTCCTTGACAGCCTTCAGACGGCACATGAAGCAGTACGCGCCTGTCAAGACAGCATTGGAAGTGTTTCAAGTGTTGGACGTCAACAGTCGAGGCTTCATCACCTTCTCATCCTTGTGCGACGCACTGCAAGCAGGGGATGATGCAGTCAAGCTGGGGATATTCATCCTCGACTCGTTCCAAGCCTTCACCGCAAGGCTCTCTCGATACCTGTGCTCCCAGCCCTCCCCTACTCTCTCCCTCCTCTTACGCCCTGGCAGGTTTGGAGAGGAGGAGATCAGCGGCAGCCGCCCCATCTCGCTCGATCACTTCCTCGAGAGATTCAGCGCAACTTCCAGAGGTCTTGACATGTCTTCAAGCTGCTGATGCTGACGGGGGTCGCGCGTCAGACAAGCTCTCGGTCGTTGTCCCCTTCAGGCCTCCCATGAAGCCTAGTAAGATCTCAGCCTCCCTCACGCTCCACCTCTTCCAGGAGATCCAGGGGGGCCTGGGCAGGAGCGTCAAGTTCGAAGATCTCATGCAGTATGTGAAGAGCAACCGAACGTGCTCGGACGCCCTGGGGCTCACGGACTGGCTGAAGCAAGGCGATGCTGCGGAGAGAGTTTCACTCCACATGTACCAACTCTCCTCTTGCCCAGTCCACCTCTGACGATGCTTCAGTTTCGGGAGCAGCAGCGGCTGGAAGGAGAGGGAGCTGCTGCTAGAGGACTTCCTCGTAGCCTTCGCGCACGTGTCGAAAGGTTAGCGGAGCCTCTGACAGCTGGAGGGTTGCTGACGACTGACAGACAAGCTCGGCGTTTCTCGCCCTTACAAGATGCCGCGGTGGAAGCAGAGCCTCCCCAAAATCTCCCTGCCCACCGCGATGAAAGTGTTTGACATGTGCTCGGACAAGCCCGCGCACTCCATCTCCTTCGGGCAGCTCATCGAGAGTCTGGAGAGATACCCCAACATGGTTGAGATGATGCAGCTGGGTGAGGTGATGAAGGAGGAGGACAGGGCAGCCACTATCTTTCAATCCATGTACTGCGATAGCTCCCTCCTGCCTGCTGCTCACTGTGACGCTCAGGTTCGGCTCCAAGGAGATGGACTTCAGGAAGAGCATCTCGTTTCAAGACTTCATCCGCATCTTTTCTTCGCAAGACAAACGTGCTCTGCCTCCCCTCCTCCTCCTCCCTCGCTGACGTCAGTTTGACGCAGACGCTCTTGGCCTGTCCAAGGGCTTCAAGCGCAAGAGGAGGAGGGCGCGAGTGACCCTCCTGCCTGTGGACATGGCGAGCAAGTGCTTCGAAGAGCTGGACGAGAGGAGAAGAGGCTTCATAACTCATAGCGAACTCATCTCGAAGCTCTACGACAAGCCGCACCTCGCTAAGGCCCTCGGGTTGGCGAACAAGATGTCCTTCATGCCCCGGCAGCGCTTCTCCCTCTTCCTCTACGGCATCTTGTACGCTCCTCTCCCACACGCCTCCTCCTGACTTCACCGCAGCAACCCCGGCAAGAGCGAAGTGGCAGAGGCGCAGAAGTACTCCTCCCGGCACTTCGTCAAGACTCTCTCCGGCACCGACCTCGCCGGTCAGTCCAACGCCCTGCGCAACTGGAGGAAGCTCTTCCGCAGCCAACTCGATCGCCCGAGGTGGACGCAGCTCGTGACTCGGCTCCTCATCTTCAACCTCTCCCTCTTCTCCGTCAAGGGCATCCGGAGGATCCGCAACGCTGCTGTGCAGGCCGCCGAGCTGACCGTGCGCTTCATGGAGGCGATTGACTCACCCAGAGCAGTGCTGCACAAGGGGGACGGGGACAAAATCGCTGCCGTGCTGTGCCAGGTGGTTTACATTGCCAACTTCAACGGGCCCGTGCACGAGTCGCAGCTGGACCTCGCGGTCTCTCGAGTCAGGAGGCTGCTGGACTCGATGAGGAGCAAGGGCTTGTCGGCTACTTGAGGTGAGTGAGTGTGAGGCAAGTGAAGCAGCAAGCGATCAGTGAAGCGACATGTACACGATGACAACCAACGACACTCGCATATCTGATGACGCCTTAGCGCCGCCGGCTCTTTCCCGGCGAAACTTGATTTTTTCAAAAGTTACTTATCAGCTGCGATGAGTCCTTTCGGTTACCAAACGTGTGTCGTAAATTTCATCCACATTCACGAAACGCTCTGATACTACAACGTTTCTGGAAAATTACAATTGAGTGAACCCTGCCAGCCTGCACCCCTACCACCACCGACTAGAAGTACCCCCACCCCCTCTATGGCCTTGCTCCACCATGCATGGTACCACAATAATCATGAACGCAAAAAGCTCCTGATGACCCCTACCCCCTTTCTACCACTCCTTTCGGTCCTCCGCCGTTAACCCCTTCCCATACGAAATCCCTTCACCTTCCTACGCATCTACCCTTCTCCACTTTCCAACTCATTCTCAACCCCCTTCTTCCCTATCCTTCTTCCTCTTCCTCTCCCTCTCTCTCTCCCTCTCTCTCTCCCTCTTCTTCGTCTCCAGTTTCGTTGTTGCCTTGAAACGAACAAACAATATCGATGCATCCCTTCGAAGATCCTTACCCTCCCCTTCCTCTCATCCCAAAAGATGAAGTCGCTCAGGTGAACTATGAGTTCAAACTCTTTTCTCCTGATTTGCATAACACAATCGTCCCAGGTCAGGATGTATGAGATCCAAGCAAGCCCCCCCTGCGTCATGGTCAGAGCGCTCCTCGCCTATGGAGGACTCAAGTACGAGAGCGTCCTCGTCAACATGATGAGCACAAGGCATCTGGACATTCCGACCCTGGTCGTTAACGGCATGCAGGTGCCTGCCGCCACAACAAACCAAGCCGACTCAGCCTGACGTCCTGCCCAGATTAACGACTCCTACATCATCTACAAAGAGCTCTCCGCCATCATCTTCGAGCGATCTCTCTCGGCCCTAGAGTGCCAGCAGATCCATGACATCACGTACGGGATGCTGCTGGCGTTCCAGTCGGAGTTCTTCAGCTCTCTGGCCGTGAGGAAGAAGTTCGTCCGCCTGTCCTTCGCGGGCAACGGCTGCTTCACGTGCTTCTTCCACCCTCTCATCCGCATGTACGTGGGCCGTGCTCCCAACCGCATCCAGTAAGTCCAAGAGGGTGAGGGCGAGGGCTGATGACTGCTACCACAGCGCGGCCCATCCTGACCTGCAGTCGTTGGACTTCTACGGGAAGAAGTTTAGCGCGGAGATCAACAAGGGGACGTTTCACGGAGGAGCTCAGCCCGGGCCCGTCGACATCATGGTGTGGGCCCTGACGGAGCTCGGCAAGGTGAGGCCTGGGTGTGGGTGAGGGGGGTCGGGGGGCTTGGGGGGGCACGGGGGCTGGAGGAGAGGAGAGGGGCGGGTCGGGGACTGACGAGGGAACGCTTGGCAGCACATGGGCCTCGAGCCGAGCATCGAGCGGTGGATCGCGGGGTGCGGTCTGAGAGCATGGTCCAACGCGATGGAGGGTACTTGAATGTGTAGAGGAGGGGGAGGAGACTGAGACAGGGTGGCACGTCAGATGTGATGGGGAGGAAGCAATCTCTCTGGTGGGACCAATAGAAGTCAACGTCTTTCTGCTGGAGTATTGCTCTCGTTGGAGTTGGTGCGTGCGCGCGCGTATGTGAAGGGGGTTGGAAGGGAATCAGAACCGGGCAGGAGGGGGGAGCGGAATGAGCTGTAAAGAAAATGATTGCTAGCTTGTAAATAGTAAGAGGGCCTTCAGAAAGGAGGAGAATTCAAAGTACTCCCTTGTTTCTTAGAGCCGATGTAAAGTTTGAGTGCTGTATTTTTGCTTGACAATGAAATTACACTGAACGTCGCATACCTCCTCACCGGGAAAAATACAAGATTAAGAGCTCAGCTTCTTGCATTTGATAGACATAGCAGTCGCTGGTCAAATCGGAAAACTTGCAGCTGTGAAGGCTTGTCGGGGTTTACATGCTCTAGCGCTGGAGAAGCTTGACCAGCTTCTCCAAGACAGGCCCACATCGCTCGTGGATCTGCAGGCAGGGTCATGGACAGCATCTGACTCTGCAGGGCTGACAGACCTTGAGGTGGTTGACTTGTTGTTTGTCCATCCTTGTCTCTCCTATGTTGATGGCTGCGATGGGAATCTTGCGCCTGTGAGCCTCTTGCACCAACCGGAAGGACGACAGTACCTGCTCAGTGCTGTCACTCGTTCGGCTTCATCCCCCCTCAGCCCTCTCCAACCGAGACAGAGGAGCCGATCACAAGCAGACCAGAAGCTCCTTGAACTAGCTCACTAGCCTGGTCCTTCTTGTCCTTGGGAACGATATCGCCTTCACAACCGTCAGATGCTGCCAAGTGAAAGACCCGAACGAGAACCGAAGAAAACAACGTCAGGTTTCATGATCCCTCCGCATTCTTTGCACTCTGAACCAGGGCAAAAGTTCAGAAGCGGCACAAAATTTCGTGCTGTCCACCAGGCACGTGAAAATCCTCGAAGTCTGAGTTAGTCAGGTTAACATCGCCTGGACAACATCAGCTCCATCACATAGCTCACGTCGAGTGTACCGTCCGCTCGCATCTCGGCAGTGAAGTAGTGATCGTGATGGGACAGCCATTCTCTGTTTGCCGGCTCGAGATGATGATCATGGAACTCTTGCCGTGACCTGCGGAGGGTCAGGACAAAACCTCAGGTCCGCGGGGTGGGAGCGATCACATTCGGTTCCCACAGGACATGCATCGGACGATGTCGTTCCTCCCATGCAGATCAAGGACCTTGACACTCCCAGCCTGCAAGCTCTGTCATCTGAGGATCGTCATGGCTGACGGCCAACCTTCTGGTGTAGCCCATCAACGTTCTGGGTGACGATGTGGTCGAACACCTTCATGCCCTCAAGTCTCTGCAGGGCGACATGCCCCAGGTTCCTACAGCTCTTCCTCAGTCTCCTCGCACCGTCTCAAGGGGCACTCACGGTCGAGCACGAGCAAGAGGCTGCCAACCGAAGAAAGACCTTGCCCAGTACCTGCTCCTTATGAGATAGGCGGCCAGTTCAAGGCAGAGGCATGCATACACCTTCTCCTACTGTTGACGGACGTCATGAACCTGTTGTGCATGATGGGCTTGTGGCCCTTGCTGTACGAACCATTGGGGGATCTGCAGCATGGATCAGTCAAGTTGTCTACCAGGTGGCCATCCCTCCTCCTCACCGGTAGTCAGGTATCCCACTCTCCGTGCTCACTCCCGCGCCTGTCAGAGCTACGATCCTCTGCGAGCTGCACCTGTCGATCCAGGAAGCAAGCTTATATGCAGCATCCTGCTCTTGGCCATGGCCCGTTGGAGGCTCGAAGGAGGGGTTGCTTTGCCTAGCGCAACAGTGATCGGGCTAGCACCGCAGATTCAGCACATGCCACCTCACGACGTGTGACGAGAAGCGCTTGCGTAAACAGGAATTGATCATCCAGCTCCAGAACTGAACGAAAAGAAATAGCCTCAGCGAGGGACACTCGCTCTCACTCCATTCACAATCGCCTGAAGGCTGTTTCCAGCATTCAACAAACCTTCCACCCAACCATCCTCACTGCTATCCCACCCTCCTCTCCCTACTTCACCTCTCCTTGGAAAACCAAAACCACAGTTGTCCTCCCTGCCTCCTCCCTGCCTCCTCCCTGCCTCTTCCCTGCCTCTTCCCTGCCTCCTCCCATGCCTGCTCCCCCTCCAGGTGTTTCCCTTGCCCATCCTGCAAAGACCCGACCGTTCAATACCGTTATCTATAACGGCGCATTGAAACCGTAGAAACAAATCAATAATAAAAAAGTCAGCGGCAGGGATATCCTTTTTACTACTAAAAAAAAGAGTTGTAGAGGCATGTACCATAAAGGCATTATTAAAACTACTATATGTAAAATAGTACCATCGAAACTTGATAAAGCGAGGGACGTCCCAGACACAGGTAGAAAAGATAGTCAAATAATTATTGCATGTAATGGTACAAATGAAGCCCCGTTACGATCCCATCGAGTATGTGTTGTATTGTCCAGTATAAAATTTTGTAGTATCCTGGTAGATCTCTCACTAAAATAAAATTATATTGTAAATATGACATTATAGCAATCCTTTTAAAAAAGGGTACCGCTTTATCAAGACCATGACCGTACCCCCGTATACCCACCAAGTAAACCTACCCCATTTCACATCACCCCCATTATTCACTCAAAGTACCCCATCTTTTCCCTGAAGAAGTGTTTGGGATGGTACCACCCCTGCGTAAAATACGTGGATTCATTGTTGGTCCACTAGAGACTCTTCCGGTCCCTTCCCTACTCTCAACTGCTCCCCGTTCCCCCACCTCCTCCTGTCTCTCGACCTCTCTCCGCCTATCCTTCTCCTCATCTCTCCTGCGCTCTGCTCCCTCACATTGTAATCTCCTCTCGTCCTTCGGTTTCTGTCTTCTGAACTGTTGATCCTGCGACTTCTTGTTTCCAAAACGCCCTCGTTTCGCTTTACACACCCTGTACAAGCTATTTCTTGGATACATTCATCATTGGTACGCAACCGAGTCTTATAGGGAAGTATACTTCAGGTCCAAATGACGGAACAAATCACTGATATCCAATGGCAACCCAACAAGGAAGGCCAGGATCTCCCCCAGCCCCTCCCCATAACCCGCAAGGATCAGATCACCAATGTAACTCCTCTCCTTCCCTCGCTTTCCTCATCTTCCTCTCTCCTCCTGACTTGCATGATCGCCCTAGGTCAAGTTATACGAGATCCAAGCAAGCCCCCCCTGCGTCATGGTCAGAGCGCTCCTCTCGTACGGTGACATCAGTTACGAGAGCGTCCTCGTCAACATGATGAGCAAGAAAGAGCTCAAGTGGTCTACCTACCAAAAGATCCCCATCCTGGTCGTCAACGGCATGCAGGTGCCTGACACTAATTGCGAGCCGACTGAGCCTGACATCCTGCCCAGATCAACGACTCCTACATCATCTACAAAGAGCTCTGTGCAATCGTCTTTGGACGAATACTGTCGGATGTAGAATCGAAGCAGATCCATGACATCACGTACGGGATGCTGCTGGCGTTCCAGTCGGAGTTCTTCGGCTCTCTGGCCGTGAGGAAGAAGTTCGTCCGCCTGTCCTTCGCGGGCAATTGGTGCTTTGCGTGTTGTTTTCACCCATGTATCCGCATGTACGTGGGCCGTGCTCCCAACCGCATCCAGTAAGTCCAAGAGGGTGAGGGCGGGCGGGCTGATGACTGCTGCGACAGCGCGGCCCGTCCAGATTTGCAGTCGTTGGACTTCTACGGGAAGAAGTTTCGTTCAGAGTTCAGGGGGACGTATCACTGCGGTGTAGAACCAGGACCCGTCGACATCATGGTGTGGGCCCTGACGGAGCTCGGCAAGGTGAGGCCTGGGTGTGGGTGAGGGGGTCGGGGAGATGGGCCGGGGGGGACGAGGGGGGATGAGGAAGGGGCTGAGACTTGAGTCATTGTCTGACTGGGAGACTTGGCAGCATATGGAGCTGGGGCCCACTATCGATCGTTGGATTACCTCTTGCGATTTGACTGATTGGTATCAAGCTATCAATGGTGATCGCACATTCACATGAAGACTGCCATTGCCGAATCTGATCTTCAACTTTGCTCCGCAGGTCTGATGAAGACCAAGAAATCCCTCTGGTGGGAGCAGTAATAAGGACCATAACGAAGATGTTTCATGACGTGGGACAGAGCCAGTCAGTGGGGTTGGATACCGGACCAGCTTTTAATGGATGTCCATTCCTGCAGGAAATGGGACTTGAGAAGTTGCCTTGCCAGCAGCAAAGGGACTTCAGTATGCCTTCACAAGTTTTTCGGCCGCTCAGGCTCCCTTGCGGCGTACGGGAGTTATCCGGGAGTCCGGGAGTTCGACTCGGATGCAGTGGTCGCCATCGAATCAGGGCACTTCGGCAGTTTTCGACTCTGTATCGGCGAAGGCAGACGAGCAACTTTCAAGTTTGTCGGATTAGGACCCGCCGCCGCGCGGCCCGGACCGCCGCGTTGACCGTCACTCCCCTGAGTACACTGACACGACTCAGGCAGCGAGTTGTACGGTGCCGCTCTTCTGCCTGTCTCACGGTCCAGTGGGGCCTAGTTGCTCGGCGGCGTTTCGGTTCATAAGTTTATAAGTTTCGGATAGTGCGGCGGCCTCAGTGCCCGGCCATAGACTCGGCGCCTCACCTGGCGCGCGGATTCACTGTCAACAGCACCACCATGACGCGAAAAATGGCGGGAGCGCTCTAACAAACGAAGTTGTCACAGTGTGCAAGAATGAAGCACTGCGCGTATCAAAAAGAATGTTTAAAAGTAAAGTTGTTCAATGATTCAATGAATTAAGAAAGTTGCCGCTCTAAACTGACTCAGTGACTACTCACGGTTCCGAGTTCCAAGCCTTACGAGTGAGTTCAACCGTGATTTCGCGCAATCCTTCCGCCATATCTCCTGCCAGGGACATCATGGCATGGCACTCACAGTCAACCAGCCTGGGTGGCAGTGTTACGGTTTCAAGTTCCGGAGTCCGGCCCATACTCGACCGAAGAGATCCCGGGCCCGGGCTAGTCATCAGTGTTTGTGTCCTAAGGGGTCATAGGGAGGTCTTATAAGGTACGGTAGGTCACTTTTACACAGGATTTGTCTTCACCCCCCCAGATGACCATAAAAGTACGGGTAGATTTGCCGTTCTGATTCAGACATGGGGTAGTGGAATTGCTTGTTGCGGTAGGGGTGATGGGGAGAATCGCAGGGGTCCCAAACAGTTGAGATGAAATTTGGGGGGTGGGGTATAGCTTATACCCGTATTGTTATCTGAAATTTTCATCTAAATATATGGGTAGGGTGTATGACTGTTATGGGTCAAGTGATAGTGGATCTTGCATGGTGGGGTGGGTTATTCTGCAAGATGTCCGCGATGGCAGGATCGCTGAAAATGATGAGGACGGCGGCGTTGCGAGGAAACAGCAGCGCAATGAGTGATGCCGGTCAAGGTAGCTTCAGATTCTTGAAGCTCAAGTCGGGGAACCTTCCTTCTCGCACTCTCCCTCTTTCCTCGAGGTCGTTCACATCCCTTGCGTCCTTTCCTCGTTTGTCCTGCTGTGCTGCGACCAACCTTGCTTTCGGAGGATCTCTGCGTACCTCTGGTACAGTCGGAGGCTTCCAGGGGCTTAGAAACATGTACGGTGTCCATGCATTTCCTCTCTCATTCAATCGCTTCCTCCCTTTTGCCTCTGCTCTTGAGAATCGGTCATATGCCTCGCATCCCGGCACGCCTGAGACCATGTATGCTACAACCATCCTATGCGTGCGAAAAGGAGGCAAGGTTGTAGTGATCGGGGACGGTCAAGTCACTCAGGGTTCCTACGTTGTCAAGGACAATGCAAAGAAGGTTCGGACACTGCAGAACGGGAAGATTTTGACTGGGTTTGCTGGTGCTGCTGTGGATGCTTTGGCTCTGTTTGACAGGCTTGAAAGCAAGCTGGACCAGTATCCAGAGCTCATGCGTGCGTGTGTCGAACTTGCCAAGGAATGGAGGAGCGACAAGAGTTTGCGTCGAACTCTGAATGCCGTCATGGTCGTCGCTGACAAAGATCTCTCGCTTACGATATCGGGTGCGTCGATTTTTGAATAATCTTCCCCGCTCCTCCTTTTCCCCTCCTCCCCCTCCTCCCTCTCCTCCTCCTCCTCCTCCTCCTCCTGATCATTATCATGATCTATTGTTTGATTTTTGGGTCATGCTTTCGTACTGATACAGCTGTTATGACGCAGGTAACGGAGACATCCTCGAACCGATGAACGGGGTCATTGGCATTGGCAGCGGTGGAATCTATGCACAGTGTGCAGCAATGGCGTTGATCGACATAGAGTCGCTCGATGCCGAGGAGGTAGCGAGGAGGTCGATGAAGATTGCGAGCGACACCTGCATCTACACCAACCACAACTACGTGGTCCAGGTTCTTGACGGCAACAGTGACAAGAAGCCTGTTGAGGAAAAGAAGGACGGGCAGGCAAGCAACCAAGAGAAGGCGAGCCAGACATAGGAGGGGCCATGCAGCCTGCGCATGCTCAAATTCGCCCTGCACCGCCTCTACTTAATAAAGTCGATCTGTTCATCGATACCGCTGCGTCTGGAACAAAGGGTACAGCACCAAGACAGACAGGAACCTTGGTGCCCCCCCGTCAGGAGCTGAGCAAAATCCTATCATGTGGATAGAAGCACTTGGAAGATGATGGTAAGAGGGACATGGTGGGAGGAGGAGTAAGGGGATCAATTCATGAGGTCATGAAAAAGTTAATTGAGCAAGGGGCGAGGTGTTTTGAGGTGAGGAAAAAATGTAGCAATTAGAGGTAGGTGGGTGACGAGAGGGTCAGAAATCTTTCGGATTCAACTTGAAAGAGGTGTGTTATGATCGGAGCTGACACAATCATGAAACTTCTTTCAGCGTTTAAGAGTGTATTAGCCTCAGATGCGTGAAGCGAGTTTCTGCGTTGCTCGAGAGGATCCTCAAGTTGTGAGAGCGTCCATCCTCCATCCCTGCCATGACGGAACTCTTCTGATGATAGAAGACATGGACAAGTGGCATGCTCGATCCTTCTAGTCGTTCTCGTGCTCCCCATGGCAGAGCTAGCCGCGCGGTGCACTCGTAGGGAGCCCATGTTTGCTTTTACAGCTTCCTGTGCGCCAAAATCCGGCTGGAGTTTTAAATTTGTAACTGGTAATTAATTTGTTTTTAATAAGTATTTTATACCTTTATTAGTATCCCGATATCGTTATATGTACCAAAATTTTATTTTATTTTCTGTATACAAAATATACAAAATTTTGAATGCAAACAGTATCAGAACGCATCTAAAAGATAATAAAATCCATTTACTACATCGCTCACCTTCTCTGCTATGCAGCCTCCTACGGGACCTCCAGAGGAAGCAGAGAACGAAGAGCAAGCAGAGGAAGAGGAGGAAGAAGAATAGCCCAGAGTATGAAAGACAACGAGGACGAAGATTATCACCGCAGACAAAGGGAAGTAGGATCAGGAGCAGAAGGAGAAGGAGAACGAGATGTTCAAGGAGGAGGAGGAGGAGGAGGGGAGGTAAGCCCACTTGCATTCGAGGGTTATGTTGACGATGCGACCATATTGAATGAGTAGAACAGAAATACGAACAGTCTTGGATTGTTCTAGCAAGAGATGAATGGAAGTGTGGAGTTTGGGTAACAGGAAGCCGAGAGCAAGAAACCACGACCTGACTACCTTGCAAACTCCCTGTGAGGGGAAGACGAGTGTGTACATCTTTGTTGAGCCGAGTTTTTAACTTCAAACCATGGCTCATGTGCATTGTGGTGGTTTCAATGACTTCCTTGTACAGGCGGGGGTTCAGCTTGTGCATGAAGATCTGACCTCATGAACGAAAAGGGTAAGAGGATAAGCAGGATGCTCGGAGCGTCCGTTGCCTTCCTCTGCCTTCTCGCCCATTCTTCGTACGTCTCTTCCTCTGCTCTCCTCCCGCTGGTCAAGAACCCGGCGGTGTACTCGCTCGATGCTCGGTGACGACAGATGTGCTTCCTCGCGGCCAGCAGTGACGTGGAGGACAGGATCATGGTGTCGGAACTGAAGCTGCGGCTGGGCAACCAGGCGACTATCAACGAGATGGCAGACGAGGACCTTGACGAGTGAGAGAGGGGAGGAGAGCAAGGGCGCGGGAGGAGAGCAAGGGCGAGAGTGGAGAGCAGCGTGTATGAGGCGTTTCATGGAGAAGGGGTTGGAGAGAAGTGGGAGGAGAAGGGGGGAGGGGAGGGGAGGGGAGGAGAGGAGAGGAGAGGAGAGGAGAGGGCGAGGGCGAGGGCGATCTAATGGGTGAGGCAGCTATGCTGAAGCTGGTTTCGACGCTCTCTGCTTGATGGGAGTCTGGCAGCCGAGCAAGTTCAGCCTGCAGAAGTCAATGAAAGGAAGCGGAGGAGGCGAAGGAGCAGCCACGGCAGCTGCTGGAGCAGCCAGCTCTCCATACGCCATCGTCGATTACTCTGTGAACAACGAGTTCGGCGGGAACTTGGCGCTGGCAAAGCTGCGCAGTAGATTGCACGAGCGAGGTCAGATGGAGGAGCCTCCGGAGAGGAGAGGGGAGGAAAGGATAAGGGAGGGGAGGGGAGGGGAGGGGAGGAGAGGAGAGGAGAGAGGAGGAGAGAAGAAGCGAGGGGAGGAGAGGAGAGGAGAGGATAGCAGGTGAGGGGAGGAGGAAGGGATGCTGACGATGGGGCAATGGGGGAGGACAGAAGTTGTTGTGGATGGGGAATGAGTAATGACATGGCTGTAGGCCTGAGGTTGTTCCTTGACTTCGTTCCCAACCACATGGCCGTCGACCAT
>NW_005434554.1:172441-174578 GCF_000315625.1 Guillardia theta CCMP2712
CCCCCCACACCCCTCTCTCCAGGCTCTGTCTTCCCCTCCCCCCAACCTCTTTTTCCCTCCTTCTCCCTCCTTCTGCGTCCTCTGGACTCTCGCCTACATCATCAGTTTCCTCGCACCTCCCTCACGGTCTCACCTGCCTCTCTGCAGATTCAGGGCAAGGCAGAGGACTTGGAGAGAGAGCCACAGGTGAGATGAAACGGATTGAGATGAAGTGAAATGACTCCTCCGCCTCCTCTTCCTCCCTCCTCGTCCTCCCTCCTCCCCCACTCCTTCCTCCTCCTCCTCAGAATTTTTTCCGCGTTGGGTCGAATGTGTTTGCTCATGGGAGGGACCCATACTTTGACGGTTGGGAGGATACAGTCCAGTTGAACTACGGTGAAGCGATCTTCCTTTCTACAGTCCCTCTCTTCTTCCTCCTCCTTCCTGTCTCCTTCTTCTATCCTTAATCTCTCCTCCCTACCTGTCTTCTTCTATCCTCTCTCTTTCGTACATACACCCTTCCACTATCTCCTCATTCTCCTCTCTCGTTTCTCTCCCACTCCTCTCTCCCTCTCTAAGTCCTCTCCTCCCTCCTCCCTCCTCCCTACTCCCTCTTCTCTTGTTCCTCCCCTCTCCTCCCCTTCATCGTCATGTGATCAAGGTCTTTACAGCAAATCCTGATCTGCGCGCTGAGATGTGCACAATCTTAACCAAGATCGTGAGCATCTGCGACGGAGTGAGATGTAAGAATCGCTTGAGGAAGGAGGAGGAGGAGGAGGAGGAGGAGGAGGAGGAGGGAGTAGTTGCTGAAACCTTTTGTAGGCGATATGGCTATGCTGCTCTGCCCGGTAGATTACTCAACGACCTTTCTCCTTCCCCCATGCCCCATAGCTTTTCTCCTCCTCCTCCTCCTCATCCTCCTCCTTCCTACTTCAGTCATGAGGAGCGGCAGGACATTCTGGAACAAACGTGGGGCAAGCACCTCGGAAGTGTTGGCGCTTTCAAGGAGCCGTTCTGGCCTGATGCCATCAAAGTAGCGCGAGCGATTCACGAAGGTCAGAGAAGGAGCGGGAGAGGGAGAGGGAGAGGGAGAGGGAGAGGGAGAGGGAGAGGGAGAGGATGGTAGAAGAAATTAAGTAATGAAGGGGGTGGGAGGAAGAGGGAGAAGAAGGAGGGAGGGAGGGAGGGAGGGAGGGAGGGAGGAGAGTTCCTCTGAGTGTGATTGTACAGATTTCATCCTCATGGGTGAGGTCTACTGGGGAAGGGACTTGGACCTGCAGCAGTTCGGGTTTGACTTCACCTTCGACAAGAACCTCTACGACAAGTGCATCGAAGGAAACGCTCTCGCCGTCCGCCAGCACCTCGGCACACCGCTTCCTTCCCAGGTTCTTCCCTCTTCGCTCCCCCGCCCCCCTCCGCGCCTCTTCCTCTGGCCCCTCTTTCACCAACGCCTCCTCCTTTCTCTCCGCTTCCACCAAGACATTCTTCGCTTCCTCCTCTTCCTCCAGCTATTTATCTCACCTCTCCCTCTCCCTCCCTCCCTCCTCTCCGCGTCCTCACGCTTCTGGTCTCACGCATGCGAGCAGGACCGTATGGTGCGCTACCTTGAGAACCACGAAGAGAAACGGATAGCTCAGGCAAGGCGGAGGAAGAAGAGGAGGGAGAGGAGGCGAGGAAGAAGAGGGAGAGAGAAGAGGAGGAGGAGGAGGAGGAGGAGGGAGAGAGAAGAAGAGGGAGAGGAGGAGGAGGAGGAGGAGGAGGAGTGGAGAAGAGATCTTGCTTGCAAGTTGGAATGAAGATGGATATTGCATGGTGGGGAGCGGGAGGGTGAATGTTGAATCTACAGGTGGTGCAAGAGATAGATAAGCATACAGCCTGTGCTGTCCTGACCTACACGTTGCCGGGCATGCGATTCTTTCATGATGGGGCAGCTGCAGGTAAAGCAAGGGAAGAGGAGTGGAGGGGGGGGAGGGGGAGGGGGAGGGGGGGGGGGGTATGGAGGGAGGTCGAGAGGGGAAGGGCAAGGGGAAATGGGGACATGATGAGCAGCAGCAGCAGCAGCAGCACCAACTGAGGGTGATGGCAGGGGAGAAGATTCAGATCGATTTGACTTCGCAGCTGCGTGAGCGCGAGAGCGACCAGACTCGTCGTCTGCAGC
>NW_005434554.1:174678-178342 GCF_000315625.1 Guillardia theta CCMP2712
CAGCATAAGGAGCAGGAGCAGGAGGAAAGGATTACTTGTCAAGAATCACCGGGCAGAGGGTTCCACACGCCCCATCCTCGACTGAGAGCAGGTGAGAGGGAAGGAGGAGGAGGAGAAACTCACGGGAGATGTTGAGGGTCAAGCCATTCGAGAAACATCTGCGGGGATATGAGACTGATGGGGAGAGAGAGACGAGGCGGTACAGAGATGAAGAATGTGATAATGATGGAGATGATGATGATGATGATGATGATGATGATGATGATGATGATGATGATGGTGATGATGGTGATGACGATGATGGAGATCATGATCATGATGGTGATGTAGATGATGGAGATGATGATGATGGTGATGTAGATGATGTAGATGACGATGATGATGATGGTGATGTAGATGATGGTGATGGTGATGGTGATGGTGATGATAGAGATATTGAGATGTGCATGTAGATTTGCATGTGGATGTGGATGAGAAGGTAGAGTTTGTGGAGGAGGACGAGAGTCAATCGCATCCGAACAAACTTCTTACCGTCCTCCATCTTCGAATGAAGGCGCACAAATCCACCTGCCACGTCATCGCATCACATACAGCAACCAACACTCCTCCGACCTGAGCTGCGACCACTAGCTCCCCATGGGAGGGACCGGAAGGAGGAGGAGGAGGAGAAAATTCGACAGACGACAGCTGACTGGAGAGATCTTGCAGCTGCTGCCGATCCGACAGGTCGAGCTCCTCCGGCTGCAGCTCCTGCAGATGTTCTCTGACGAACGTTCGTACGATCTTTCTCAGCTCTTCCTTCCTCTCCTCTGGTATCTCTCCCCTGCTGGTCAAAGTCTTCAAGCACTTCCTGCCATCCCTGGTCACTACGACCGCCGAACTTCCCCTGCTAGCTACGGTCCCACCTGACCCTGACCGCTTCCTTGTCCCTCATCTCAACTTCTGATCGGCTGGAATGGAGCGGTGCACTGCACTCGAGAGCAAGCTGGGAGGCTGATCAGGAGGAGGAGGAAGGAAGGAGGAAGATCGATTCAGTTCACCTCTCTCCTCAGCTCGTTCGCCTTCATGTCGGCGAGTTGCATACATGCCGTGCACAGCAGGACGATGTCGTGGCTGGAGCGGCTTTTCAACACCTGCTCTGGAATCTCAGCAGAAATTTCCACATCTTATCTCTCACGATGTCCAACCTCCCTCTCAGACACGCACAAATCCCTTCTCGCCTCCTTCACCTGTCTTGCTCCTCTTGATCCTTTTCTGGATCCTCCTCCTCCTCTCCCTCTCCCTCTTCTTGTTCTTCTTCCTCGTCCCCGACTTCCTCTTCCTCATCTTCCTCCTCCCTCCTCTTCCTCCCCCTACAAATCTCCTTCACCTCCGGGAAGTGACGACGGTAACAGTGCGGTACGACGCTGTGCCTGTGCAGCCCCTGGCCGCTCCCGCATCGAACGCAGATGTTCTCCTTGCTCGACAGGTAGTACTCGTTCCCTTCGTGTCCTCTCCCCTTGGGCTCGAAACGCAGGCGGATAGCAAACTGCCTTCCCTCCATGCAGCTACAGCTCAGCTCGTTCAGATCGACGATGTTCTTCCTCTGCCGATTGCGCCTGCCGCCGTCAGGATCGCTGTCTTGCTGGTGCTGAGTGGTTTGCCCGGCCTTCCCTCTCCCTTCTTCAGCACATCCAGGGCTGTGAACAACATCTGCAAGCATCTTTCAGCAAGGGAAGCCAGCACAGGCTGGTAGCAGCGGAACACGCAGAGGAGGAAGCAACAACAGTCTCAACCTGCGAGCTCATGGTTGATGTACCAGAGGATCCTGTCGATCTTGATGTTGCTGAGCTGCCTCCCTTGTGGGTCCTGCGGCGCAAACAAGACAAGGTGAACTGAATCAAGAATGTGCAACGCTGGCAGGAAGAAACAGGTACAAGCGAGGCAGTGGAGGGGATGGAAGCTGGTACCAGCAGCATGCAGTTGTGGTATAAGCTCGTCTGCCTTGTAGCAAGCTTCGAAGCTTTCTCCTTGTGTCCACTCCTCCTCCTCTTCTCCTCCTGCTCCCGCTCTCTACCTACACTACTTGTGCTCTTTTTCACCCTCTTTCCCCGCTTGTCTTCCCCAAACGGAACGTCAATCAAGTGAGCATGACAACTCGCAGGGTGCAGACTGCTCCATCCCCACTGCAAGCTTGGATGCGTCCAATGCAATGACGAAGATTCTCCTCCTCCACCACAACCACCAGCTCCTCCTCCTCCTCCTCCTCCTCGTTGTGTGAACGCCTGTATGATCAGGACTTACGAGCTACCAAGGGCAAGCAAGAAACCAATCATACTCACCATGTACAGGAAGACACTCACGAGCGCATCTTCAGCGGCATACAAGACCTGGCGAGGCATCAGCCTCGTCATCAACATGTCAGGAAGGGTCATGTCACTTGTTCCTCGCCCAGCGTTTCTGCTTGCCAGTCACTCGTCGTGATGCGCTGCACTGACGTCAGCCTTGAGATCAACGTCATCAGCTCGCACCCTGTCCTTCCTCAAGTCGATGGAGAAGTGCTTGGCAAGAGACTGAGCAAGGGTCTTACTTCACTTCCTCGTCCTCACAACCAGCTGCTTCACCTTCAAGCCGAAAGCATCGACATTGTAGAGGCTACTCAGCCATCGCAAGTCCAACACCGACCTTGAGTCATCAGCGCTCACGTCAGCCAACTTGCCGATAGTTTTGACCCGAGTCACCTTGTCTTGACCCCCAGCGTCTTCTCCAGCCTCTCCGCATCCTGGGGAAGGAGAACAGTGAGCGAGTTTGATCTCAGCTGCCGCGACGTACATGCATGATGTTCACTCCGACTTTCACGATGCTGACCTCACTCAGCAGCTGCCCAAGTCTGTGGAGCCGACACGGTGCGGAAGACCTGAGGGCTTGTGCAAGCTGAATGACGAGGGTAAGGTCCTCGCATGAGAGCTCGACCCTCCCTGTCAGGTAACAGACATGACAGTAGAACCAACTACCTGCAGTACAGACACTCGTAGATCTCCGCTCTCTTCGCTCCCGTCCTCCTGGCTGTCAGTAGCCTGCGATCCTGCGCAACGTCGTCTGTCAGGAGGGACTTGCTTGCTTGACCGCAGCTTCACCCGAGCACCACTCTGCATCGAGACCGACGACAGTGGGAAACTTGGAGAGGAGGAGCGACACATCGGCCTCGATGCTCTCACACGTTCGGCTCACCTTCACTAACACCTGGCCATGTCAATGGTCACTCCCCTCCATGAAAGGCACGCAGAGGTACGAGGGAACATAGCAGGTCAGGAGTCAGGAGTAGGGGAT
This sequence comes from Guillardia theta CCMP2712, assembly GCF_000315625.1. Lineage (NCBI taxonomy): Eukaryota > Cryptophyceae > Pyrenomonadales > Geminigeraceae > Guillardia > Guillardia theta. Next base: position 177,988 of record NW_005434554.1, read on the forward strand.
CACTAGGACGAAGGAGAGGGTTTCGAGCGAAGGCCAAGTGGGAAGCTGCAGGGAGGATGGACTCATGTCATGCCATCGACGTATGCTGTAGTGAGGATGCCTTACCCTCTTGTCTCCTAGGAGGGTCAGGTACTCTCCTCCCTGTGACTCCTTGGGCGTCACGTCTCTGCTCCACCAGCCTCGGACCAACACTGCGAGCAACCAACTCCATCCCATGTATGTCTTTATCTGCCGAGACAGCGCTCCAATTAGCTTCCGTATCGCTTCTGTGTCCGGTTCTGGCCCCTCCTTTCCTCCCCACTTCACTCCCTCTCTCCCTCCCTCCCTCCCTCCCTCCCTCCCTCCCTCCCTTTCT
>NW_005434554.1:178657-185970 GCF_000315625.1 Guillardia theta CCMP2712
AGCTGCCATTTTCTCCTCCACTCGTGATCGTGAGATGCGTGATCGTGGAGGGTGGTCCTAGTGTAGGCGCTGATATCATCTTACCTAAGGGTATCCGGGTTGCTCTGCGAGCAGCGGGTGATACTTCGTATTGAAGAGCAGGATAGGGTGGGGTTGGTGCAAGGGAGCTGGGTGGGGCTGTGGGTGGGGTGGAAGCGATGATTTTGGTGGGTCCATGTGCAGGCGGTAAGCTAGGTGCGACGCACAGGATGGAATGAGGGATGAAGGAGGAGGAATGGTGAAGGGAAGAGCTTGTGAACATGAAGAAGCAGACGATGGAGGAAGGGAGTGCGAAGAGAGTGATCTGAAAGAGGAGTGCGCACACCGTGAGGAACCACAAACTTGCCATGAAGGATGTAACGGCCAGGAGAAGATCCCGAGCCAATCTTGTCAGCTCTGCTCCGTGCTAGCCTACTGCTGCTTTGTCTGCCTCAAGCCCTCAAAGAATAAAGAAAAATGCAAGGATGAGAAGCTCTGCCCAGGCGGACTACAGCACAACTCAAAGGATCAATGCATCCAGCTTCTTCAAGCAAAAGGCAACGAGATCCTCGAGACATTCCTACAGGCGAATTTGACGAAAGAAGAACTCAAGCGCTTCATACAAGAGCATAAGATGAATAGACGGGCTTGTTCGAATGGCCGAGGAGTACTTCTCACAGGAAGCAAGCGAGAGCTGATTGCTGGGATTGCCAAGGAGCTAGAACAATGCGAGCATGACTGGCCTTGTTCGGTTACTATAGTCGGTCAAGATAATGTCAGACCGATTTTCGTGCGACGCAGGCTATCTCAGGCAGAGCGAAAGCACATCTTGCAAAAGACCGACGGGTACTGCTATCTCTGTAGTCGCCCTATCGCTCCGGGATCGCTATGGGACGCGGACCATGTTCTTGCTTTCGTTCACAACCCCGAGAGGAACGACGTCGTCGGCAATATGCTCCCTGCTCATCCGAGCTGCAACCGCTCCAAGGGATGCCGCTCCCTCACCTGGTGCGCCAAGAACTTATCTATCTCCACCAAGGTGATAGAGAACATCGGCTCGAACGTCGCCACGTTCGTGAAGGACGAACTGCACGATGCACTGAAGCTGAAGCACCGGTTGAAGAAGACCTCAGACAAGACCACGGAGCAGGCTTTGATTGACGCCAAGGAGGACGAGGGCTTGATCCACGAAATCTGCGACGAGCTACAGGGGCTCGTCAAGAGGGGAATCGACATGTCAAAACAAGTCCGCTTCATTGAAGATGGTGAGGTGAAGGGGGCTCTCGTTGCGATAGTCAAGGGCGGATCCTCCAAGGTGTACAAGAGCAAGGTGACCATTGGCGGCGAGGATATCGTCTGTGCACTCAAGGATGTGCGTCAAGACCGCGAGAAACTCGAGCGAGAAGCCTACATGCTTGAGAGGTGTCGGCATGAGCATGTGGTGAAGTGCTACGGGATCATCGCGCTCAAGGGCGACATCCCCCAACAAGTCCTCGTGCTCGAGTACATCGACTTCACGTTGGCGGAAGAGGGCAGCGGCAAGGGGCCGAGCGGCCGGGAGATCTTCTGGAGGGAAGCGGTCAAGTCGGTCTCAGCTCTTGCTCGTGCCATACGACACGTGCACCGAATGCAGGTGCTCCACCGAGACATCAAGCCTGCCAACGTGCTGGTGAGCAAGCGGGGCGACGTCAAGCTTGCAGACTTCGGGGAGAGTCTCCTCTCAGACGATAGCGAGATCGCTCCCATCGTCGGAACGGAAGGCTACGTCGCACCGGAGCTGGAAAACCTCGGGGCAGTGCACAGCTGCGCCTCGGACGTGTACAGCTTTGCCAAGACGTTAGAGACCTCAGGCCTCAAGTTTCTCATCGACGTGCGGGAGGATGCCTTGTTCTTCAAAGCACTGACGGCAGAATGCACCGTACGCAATCCTGATGCGAGGTTGACAATGGATGCCGTGGTAGCCAGGCTCGAACAGTATGAGGCGGAAGAAAACAGAACCATGCAGAGCCAACCATTGAGGGGAATCAGCGTATGACCCTTGCTTCCCTTGGAGTCAAACAAACTTGCGGAGCCCGGCATTCCGTCTTCCGAAGTAAAGATAAAAAGTCTGAGGCACTGGTAAGATGATCTTAGGGTCCAAAGTTTACCCTAATCAAAAGTCTCCGGAACCACCCTGAGACTAATATTTTCAAACAAGAAGTCTCGTCATAGTTCGCTGCAGCAGCTTCAGTTGAGGTATAAGCTTGTCTGCCTAATAACAAACCTCGAGGCTTTCTCCTTGTGTCCACTCCTCCTCGGTCTCCTCCTCTCGCCCTCTGCCTAAGCTTTGAGCATTGACGAAGACTCCCCTCCTCCTGTGAGGGGCATCAGCCTCGTCATCCACATGTCACGAAAGGTCAGGTCACTTGTTCCTCGCACAGCGTCTATGCTTCCCCATCCCCCGCAGTACAGACACCCGTAGATCTCCGCTCTCTTCGCTCCCGTCCTCCTGGCTGTCAGTAGCCTGCGATCCTGCGCAACGTCGTCTGTCAGGAGGGACTTGCTTGCTTGACAGCAGCTTCACCCGAGCACCACTCTGCATCGCGACCCACGACAGGAAAACAACTATGACGGAAGAGAGGGTTTCGAGCGAAGGCCCAGTGGGAAGCTACGTAGCTGGCGAGGGAGGATGGACGCATGTCATGCCATCGACGTATGCTGCAGTTAGGATGCCTAAGTACTCTCCTCCCTGTGACTCCTTGGGCGCTACGTCTCTGCTCCACCAGCCTCGGACCAACACTGCGAGCAACCAACTCCATCCCATGTATGTCTTTATCTGCCGAGACAGCGCTGGTTAGATCAGCTCCTGCTCTACCTCTATACGGATCATTCTTATCTCGTATCCGTATGACGACATGGTCGTTACCACCAGACGCAATTTCAGAGTAACCACGGAGCTGGTAGACCACCTTGGTGCAACAAACTGTTTTGGGGTTATACCACCCCACCCCAGGTACTAGGTGGATGAAAGTACCCGTCAGTCAGCTGTACCCCAGTAGTCTCCCAGTCAGTTACTACGATTAGCAGCACAGACTTCTTGGAGGGGGGGTACGTCGTAATGGAGGGGTGAGGGTGTTAGGAGTGAGAGAGATGTGGGGTATTGGTGGGGTAATAAGAGGTAAATTAGGGGACTGATGTGAGATGGGGTATTACGAGTAGGTGGGGTTGTATGAATGCTGGGGTCCCTGGTGATAGCATGCGGACAGTTACAAGTCAGGCACGAAGGAGAACGCATGGAGAAGAGAGAAGCCTGCGAAGGAGACGGAGAGGTGAAGGAGAAGGGGAAGAAGAAGAAGAAAGATGAGGAGGAGGAAGAGGAGGAGGAGGAGAAAGATGATGATGTTGAGGAGAAGAAAGATGAGGAGGAGAAGAAGGAGGAGGAGAAGAAAGATGTGGAGGAGATGGAAGAGAAGAAAGATGACGAGGAGAAGGAGCAGGGGAAGAAGGAGGGGAAAAGCATCAAAGAAAGGAAACAAACTTGTGAATCCGAGAACGAATCTTGCCTGCTCTGCTCCGTGCTAGCCTACTGCTGCTTTGTCTGCCTCAAGCCCTCAAAGAATAAAGAAAAATGCAAGGATGAGAAGCTCTGCCCAGGCGGACTACAGCACAACTCAAAGGATCAATGCATCCACCTCCTCCAAGCAAAAGACAGATTGACCCTCGAGACATTCCTAAAGGCGAATTTGACGAAAGAAGAACTCAGGCGCTTCATACGAGAGCATAAGATGAAAAGGATGGAATGTCCGAATGGCCGAGGAGTACTTCTCACAGGAAGCAAGCGAGAGCTGATTGCTGGGATTGCCAAGGAGCTAGAACAATGCGAGCATGACTGGCCTTGTTCGGTTACTATAGTCGGTCAAGAGGATGTCAAACCGATTTTCGTGCGACGCAGGCTATCTCAGGCAGAGCGAAAGCACATCTTGCAAAAGACCGACGGGTACTGCTATCTCTGTAGTCGCCCTATCGCTCCGGGATCGCTATGGGACGCGGACCATGTTCTTGCTTTCGTTCACAACCCCGAGAGGAACGACGTCGTCGGCAACATGCTCCCTGCTCATCCGAGCTGCAACCGCTCCAAGGGATGCCGCTCCCTCACCTGGTGCGCCAAGAACTTATCTATCTCCACCAAGGTGATAGAGAACATCGGCTCGAACGTCGCCACGTTCGTGAAGGACGAACTGCACGATGCTCTGAAGCTGAAGCACCGGTTGAAGAAGACCTCAGACAAGACCACGGAGCAGGCTTTGATTGACGCCAAGGAGGACGAGGGCTTGATCCACGAAATCTGCGACGAGCTACAGGGGCTCGTCAAGAGAGGAATCGACATGTCAGAACAAGTCCGCTTCATTGAAGATGGTGAGGTGAAGGGGGCTCTCGTTGCGATAGTCAAGGGCGGATCCTCCAAGGTGTACAAGAGCAAGGTGACCATTGGCGGCGAGGATATCGTCTGTGCACTCAAGGATGTGCGTCAAGACCGCGAGAAACTCGAGCGAGAAGCCTACATGCTTGAGAGGTGTCGGCATGAGCATGTGGTGAAGTGCTACGGGATCATCGCGCTCAAGGGCGACATCCCCCAACAAGTCCTCGTGCTCGAGTACATCGACTTCACGTTGGCGGAAGAGGGCAGCGGCAAGGGGCCGAGCGGCCGGGAGATCTTCTGGAGGGAAGCGGTCAAGTCGGTCTCAGCTCTTGCTCGTGCCGTACGACACGTGCACCAAATGCAGGTGCTCCACCGAGACATCAAGCCCGCCAACGTGCTGGTGAGCAAGCAGGGCGACGTCAAGCTCGCAGACTTCGGGGAGAGTCTCCTCTCAGACGATAGCGAGATCGCTCACATCGTCGGAACGAAAGGCTACGTCGCACCGGAGCTGGAAAACCTCGGGGCAGTGCACAGCTGCGCCTCGGACGTGTACAGCTTCGCCAAGACGTTAGAGACCTCAGGCCTCAAGTTTCTCATCGACGTGCGGGAGGATGCCTTGTTCTTCAAAGCACTGACGGCAGACTGCACCGTAGACAATCCTGATGCGAGGTTGACAATGGATGCCGTGGTAGCCAGGCTCGAACAGTATGAGGCAGACAGTGTTGACCAGTAGTGTTGTCGTTTTTCTTCACGAAATAAAGGTGACTTGACCCAACTTGGCAACATCATAGTAATCAACGGTTTGCGCCGGTGCTGCCCCGGACAGTTTACGGATCCGACATATGTGAGCAGTGCCCGGCCAGTCAGATAGCGCCGAGTTACCAAAACTCTCCTGTAAACGTTTTGCAGACGAGCCTCGGAGGGCCTCCCCAGCTGTCTTGCTGAGGCTCCCTTTACAGTGTAGAGCCGTACTACGGTACAACAGAAAAACAGGGGTACTGTAGTGGGGAGGTGGTGTGTCCTTTAAAAAGGGGTCGTCGTTTAACAAAGTCATGCAGACTGCTGAAGCCTCCTTCGCAGCTTTGGATCGATCACAGGATGGCAGCCATGACATCTCTGCAGGATCATCACGTCGCTGCATTCCTTGATTGGTACCAAGGGAGTTTGAGCAGCCTTAGTGTAGAGCAAGAGAGCTAAACAAGGCGGGCCTGGCAATGATACTTTATTGAAGAAGGGCAAACCGGGCCCGGCAAACAAAGGAGGGGGAGGATAAAGCCTACCGTTGAAAACCGCCTCAATAAAATACTAGGAAACGAAGGAGGCAGCGAAAACCGCTACTCCAACACTACTCAGCTCAGTGACTGCGCGTCACTCAGTCTTCCGTAAGTTCCGCCGCCGGGGCTCACTGAGTGCCCGCCATGCCGGGATGTTCTACTAGTGACTGAGCTAGTGACTGAGCTAGTGACTGAGCTAGTGACTGAGCACTCATGACTCCGAGGCTGACCGCGTACTCTGTGACTGTGCCACGGTGAGTGAAGACAGCCGCGAGTCATTATCAGTGGGCCCGCCCCGCCGTAGATGGAAAGTGAGGGTGATGAAGTTTCGCATCTGCTCGGTGTGGACTTGGGACAAATGGGGGGTAGGGTACAATAGTGGGTGTGTAGAAGGGGTGAGGGGTACTTAAACCTGCTTTATGGTTCAGAATATAGTGCAGTCAGTGATATGTATTAAGTTCCACATATATAGAAAGAGGGTAAGGTGTCCACTATGACTCAAGAAAACAGAGTCAGAATTTGAAGGGGGGGTGGGGTGATCCTAGCTGGGTAGGGGTAGCGTGAAGCAGCGACGAGGCCATGGCTAGCACCGATATGGCAGGTAAGGAGGAGGAAGAGGACGATGACAAGGAGCGAAGATGAAGACAAGAACCAGAGAGTGAGGAAGATGAAGAGGATGAGAACAGAGAATGGCAAAGGGCTCGAGGGAGAGAAAGATCGAAAGGAGGAGGTGAAAGGGAAACGAGCGATAAGCAGCAGTAGAGGTATTGAAATGTGGAGGGCAACTAAGAGAGGAAGAGCTGAGAAAGAACAAGATGGTTTCAGTGGTGAGGCGGATAGTAATTGTGTGGATGGATCGACAAGGTCTCACCTGGCATCGCAGTGAACGCCTTGGCTGCTGTGGGCCTCTTGGTTCTTCTCAAAGGAGCGTACAACGTGCTTGCCTTCATGTACACCTCCTTCCTCCGAGGAGCGCAGAACCTGAAGAGACTCGGCTCTTGGGTTGTTGTCACGGTGCGTGATGGGAGAGCTCTGCTGCCTGCTAGGGATCTGACGGATCGCGTTCGGCCGTGGTCGGTGCAGGGAGCCACGGACGGTATCGGCAAGGCGCTGGCGATGGAGGCGGCAAAGAAGGGGATGAACGTCGTGATTATCTCCAGGACCATGAGCAAGTTGCAAGAGGTGGAGAAGGAGATCACAGAGAAGAGCAAGGTCAAGGTGATCTCGGTAAGAAAGATGATGTTTGCTCCTTGCGCTGATACTAACCACTTCTGTTCAGATCGCCTTCGACTTCTCCAGCGCCTCCTCCAACGACTATGCTTCGCTCAAGACAAAGTTGACGGGGCTCGAGGTCAGGGTTCTTCTCATTCGCATCCTCCATGGCCGGTGAAAATTGTTGTGCTGCGCAGGGTGGAATCGCCGTCCTGTACAACAATGTCGGAGTTTCTTATGAGCACGCGGAGTACTTCACGGTGCAGCTCGTTGCTTTCGATGCGCACGACCTGCTGACTGTGAGAAGGATGTGAGCGAGGAGAGGATCGCTTCGATCCTTGAAGTTAACAATGCTTCCATGCTGAAGATGACCAGAATGGTAGCATCCTCCTCTTTGACCCCTCCCCCCT
>NW_005434554.1:186070-196009 GCF_000315625.1 Guillardia theta CCMP2712
CCCTCCTCTTGCATTCATTCTCATCTCCAGGTCCTTCCCGAGATGCAGAGCAGGAAGAAGGGCGTCGTTGTGAACGTGGGATCATTCGAAGGGAACATTAACGCTCCTTTCTATGCAGTTTACGGCGCCTCCAAGGTGATGAGCTTCACTGACTCTTCTGCATTCTTGCTGTATGACAAGGAGCCTGCCAGGCGTTCGTCGAGTCCTTCAGCAAGTCCATGAACGTGGAGCTGAGAGGGACTGGAGTGTGTGTGCAGAATCACGTCCCTCACTATGTGGCCACGAAGATGGCGATCCCCAACGAGAAGAGAAGTAGGAAGGAGCCTCTCTGCATGCAGCGTGCCTGACGGTCTTCTGCAGGGAAGGGAAGCTTCATGACGCCATGGCCGAACCAGTAAATCAATGCCACCCTCGTCGATGCCTGATCGTTTGACGTGTATATGCTAGGTGGGCCAAGGCCTCGCTCGCTTGCGTCGGATATGAATCTTACTGCACTCCCTACTGGCCCCATGCCCTCCAGGTGCTTCATCCTGACCTTTGTCTTATGTCTTCGCTACTTCCTATCTCCTCCTCCTCCTCCTAATACTACCATCACCACCACCACCACCTTGTGCATTTCTTTTGCCTCTTTCTCCTCCACGTCCTCAGTCGCTATTTCTTCCAGCCCTGCCGCGTTTCTAATGCCCTTCTCTCACTCAGGCTGCCATTGCACTCTCGTTGCCTACATGGCTTGTAGACAACATGCGCTACAAACAGAGCAAGCTCGTGAGATCTATCGCTCTTCGGAAGAAGCAGCAGTGAAGCAAGATAGTTGTTGGATGAGGTTTTTCAAATCTTCTCCATCCAGCTTATGTACATGAATGGGAACATTCTTGCAAGCCACACCTCTGATCATTTTTCAACTTCAAAACGACACACAGGGCAAGTCCGATTTTCCTTGAACCATCCTTTGATGCAATCAGGGTGAAAGAAGTGCTTGCACGGGAGCGTCAAGATCTTGGCAGCAATCGTCAAATCGACAACACCTCCCTACCGTCCTCACCTTGTCGGTTGTCTCGTATTCACATTGGCAGATATGGCACTTGTCTTTCCGCGCTTTGGCTCTGTGTATCAACTGCACCGGAAAGCTCCTCATCTTCCTGCCAACCACTCTCACTCGCTCTTCCTCTCCCTCGACCGGAAGCGACCTGTCCGACACGCCCCTCTTGACTACATCTTCGTCGAGCATCTGCAGAGCTTGATACTCGTCAAAGTCTTCCGCCGCCCTGCTGTTGCTGTTTCTACTGCCCGCATGCCCCACTGCAATCCTGTCAGCCTCCGTCGTCCTCAAGGCTGAGAACTTACTCGAGATCGACCTCGTGACGGAGTTAGCAAAACTAGTCAAACTGGGAAGTAGCAGTTAGCGAGGGCGCGGCTGAAGTCCTAGAGCAGCGTGTACATGTCAGGAAACCCGTTGAACTCGAGGGGCGGAGCCGGCGCATGGGAGACGTTCCTGCGATCTCTCGGAACATCGTTGAGGGGGAGCGAATGGCGGGAGAAGCTCTCAGACAAGGAAGGGTGCATGCTCGCACGAGCTTCATCGAAAGACATCTCTGCGAACCTGTGCGATCACCTTCAGCAAGCTACCAGATGCCTCCTGACGTAAACACCTGCTCATAGACAGGTATTCTCCCCCCATGCTCGAAGAACTGCTTCCCTCCCTCGGTTGATTTCTTCGCTGCGCACTCCGATGCATCTACCTGTCAAGTTGGGCGTGAGCATGAAGCAGCAGGAAGCTCATTCTTCGAATTCTTGCGTTCTTGCACTCACCGTCCCTGCTTTCATCAAAGGATCGTTACCCCGAATTCCCTGAACTATTTGGCTAACCTTCCTATCCTCTCCCCCTATCTCCCCCTCCTCCTCTCCCTTAACCTTACCGCCCCCCCCCCCTCTACCTCTCCCAATCTTCATCGCTGCCAGTCTCCTCCTGCTCCCTCTCCTCCTCTCCCTCCCCTCCTCCATGTCGCTTCCATAGCGAGGGCTTCTCGAACAAACTCCTGTTATCATCACCCTCATTCACAATCTCATCCCCCTCGTTCACCAATGGCCTCGGGATGGCTACAAGGATGGATACTGGTGGCGGCGGTGATGGCGGCGATGAGAGGGGGAGAGCTCGTAGCGGGAGGGAGCGACATCCGGGGAGGAAGCGAGGGCAGGGCAGGAGCACCAGCCTTCGTCTCCCAGCTGACTCGACAAGGGGTCTGCCATGAACATGAGCAGCCAGTGCGCTGAGAACCTTGCACAGGGAGGCGCGGGGTGCATGCACATGAGAGCTGAGAGCTCCAGGTATGCTCGTGCTCTCTTGCGATCCATGGCGTTGATTGAGGTGGGGGCAGCAAGCCCTTGAAGCGAGTGGTGGGAGCTGTCGTCCTACGAGGCGACGAGGTGTTCATGGCGAAACGGCAATCGAGCAAGGTTCGTCTCTTCCGAACCTCCAGCACATGCAGAGGCGTTCTTACCTCATTGTGAAGGACTATGGAGGGATGTGGGAGTTTCCTGGGGGGAAGGTGGAGGAGGGCGAAGATGACCAGACAGCCCTGAAACGAGAAATGCAGGAGGTAACTCTTCTTGGGGGAGTGAGGGAGGATAACGAGCATGATACAGGAGTTCAGCGTCGACTTGCGGGTAGGAGATTTTCTTGCTAGCGGGGATGATGGTCGGATCGAGCTGTTCTGCTATCTGGTGCTTGAAGAGGGGGAGGGCAGCTCCTGCTGTGGTAACCTCGTGAGCAGGCAGAAATGTTGGGAGACCCTGTCCTGTCGGAGCATGAGGAATGTCGCTGGGTGGGGTTGGCGGACTTGCAAGACCTGGAGGTGTGTCCTAGTTGGACAGGAGGAGCTGCTGATCACGTGCTTTCAAGGTGCCGCCAGCAGACAAGCCTGCCATCTCCAGACTTCAGAAGATGCAGAGGAGATAGGGGGGAGCTTGTGTTGCTGTGAAACAACAAGAAACAGACAGAATAAGAACGAGCTGATGCTTACCGGCAGACATCGCAGCAGTTGCAGTGACGATCTTACTCCTGCTGAAGTCATATCCAGCTGTCTTCCTTGCTGTCAGCGGTGTCGAGAGCTATACGCGCCCCCACTGCCCTTCCTGAGTCGCAGGGTACCTAACTCCTTGTCGCGGAATGGTCGCTGTTCTGTCAAACCTCGTGTCATGTATTCCGCATACAGAGATGACTTGAATCACTTGGATCAGCTGGGAGAGGAACGCCGGCATAGTTCACTTTCCGCCCGTATTTGTCCCTGCGGAGGCTGTCAGTTTGCTATGTATACACCGCCGTCTCCATGTCACGTGAAGCCGCCCGTCACGTTCATGTCTTCGAAGTAGAGCCCCCTTCTACGGACCATCTTCCAGAACACCGTCGTCTTCTCTCCACTCGGTGCTCTGCACAGCAAATCCCCATGAGTAGCCTCAGCCTTGAAACAACTCGCTCACATGTCCGTGGTCAGCGGCGCATCTGCGAGCTCCTTTTGAAATTTCTCATCCCTCCTCCTACCATGGAGAGGAGTCACGGAGTATGAGCACAGTGCCACACACTGCAATCAATCACTTGTAGTCCCAGTCGCTAATCTGCCCTCTTTCGTTCAAAATGGGGCCCTGCCTCTAGGATCCAGTTACCACGGGGTCGACAGTGATGCGGCAAGGGAAGAACATACCTCACCCTCGCTTTCTGAAGATGAAGACATATTGCTGACGACTTTGTGAGCTCTTTTGCCGGCATTGGATTCCTGATCATCACTATCAAACGTCAGGTTGCACCTTGTTCTGCATACAGACCAGTCCAGTTGCAGCTTGTTGCCGTTGAAGGGCAACTTTAGCTGCTTCTTGGATCACTGCTCGCTTCTTGACAGAACTGGCACTGCTTGCACCATCTACACCTCTATCCGGAAGCCTTGTGACACCGGGGTTGAAGTCTCCCAAGAACTCCAGGGCTCGACTCTCCAGTTCGTATCCCCGATCAGCCGATTCTGGGGACGATGAAATATACGGCATCGAGTCGCATGCTGGTTGCGCAGCATCTCCGGGGACACAAATCGCATTTGACCTGTCTTCCTCGTCGTGTGTTCGGTTTTGCGGTTGCTGTATGACCTTGTGAGACTCCGGAGGCAGGAAACTATGAAGCCCAGTCCCTGTGAGGTTGTAACTCGATTCCAAAGCGGCTTCTTTTGCTGTATCATTCTCCGAGGTGTTTGCGTCTTCTTGTACATGATCAACGACTGATGCATTTTGATCCATGTTCAAGCTATTCCTACTGAATAAGTTCTCCCTGCACTGCTCTTTCCGCGTGGTTGGAAATTTTCGTAAAAGTTTTCTTCTACGCTCCAAAAGAGTTTTGAGCGCAGGATTTTCGTCTTGACAGCTTGCATTTTCACGCTTCGAAGCACTGAGAATGCCTTCTGATAGTGGAAGATCATGTTCTTGTGTGATAGAGAGTGGGAGACAAAGAAAGTACATCATGGCAAGAACGGAGGAGTAGAAGGGGAGCTTTCGTGTAGACAAGACCATCGCTGTAGAGTGTAGACGTATCCTATGCTCGACCCGTTTCTTATGACTACTGACGATGCCGAAAGTGTCTTGCTCTTTCCCCTCCCTTTCTTCCTCTCCCTTCTATCCCTTCTATCCCTTCTATCCCTTCTCTCTCTCCTCTCTCCCAGCCTCCTCCCTCGAGTTTGAACGTAGGCGACTGATCCTGCATGCCCAATAGATCGTTATGTTACCACGTCTGATGGTAGACCAGAGCCAGAGCCGGGCCCGGCCTGCCAGTGCCGCTGAGCACGGTGCCGACCCGGCTCGGCCGGGCCCGGGGGCGGTATGAGTCTTTCACTGACCGGGTCAGTTTACTCCCGTCGGGCACATGAAGACACAATCAACTGTGAAGCTTCATCAACTTCCGAGCCAGGGGGAGTCAGTGCCAATGTACTAGGAGCACATGGCATGGCATGATTTTATTAGAAGGCCAATTAGAAAATCATGCGGCTAGCAGGTGAAGGGTGAAGATGAGAGCCGTGCTAGTTACCACAGTGACGGTTCTGATGTGCCCCGAGGGGCAGGGGTAAGGAACTACTGACTGGTACTGATATTTAACGTAACTTTGAGTAAAGAAGGACTGACTAAGGGCCGTTTCCCGCCGGCTCCCAGATTCCAGATTTTTGACTTTATTCAAAATGATTTGAAATTTACCCCGAAATATTCACCGGTGCTTTCAATACATACTGACAGGGGGTGGGGTCCACTGCCTGTTCATATTTCATGCTCCCAGCGTACCCTGCCTACCTTCTAACAATTTTTCTCGATTGAGCTAATAGTATATTTCCATATAGTGCCTGCCCATTCGAAAAGCAAAATCTGGGAAAGTCAACCGCATCGTTTCATTCTCAAATTAAAATGACTTATAGTTGAGTTCTCCAAAACATTTGGAGGAGAAAAAAAGAAATTGACTTATATTTGTATGAAAAAATCTGGAATCTGGAATCTGGGAGCCGGCGGGAAACGGGCCTAATATCAGTGACGGTGTCAGGGGCCCGGTAAGTACCACCCAGGGTGAATTTATCTTTTGAACGGATGAGGCGGGGAAGGGGAAGCGGCTGCTTTAGGTGGGGGTGGGTGGTGCAGTATCCGATGATCATGGGGCTCCAGGACTATTGGTCTGAGTGTAATTTTCGTAACTTTTAATGGGTGGGGTACTTCAACAGTGGGGTGGTCGGGTTGTCGTGGTTGAAAAATGGGGGTTGGGGGTGGTCGTTGAGTTTTTGTCGCGAGTACCTTTCCGGGCGATGTCAGATCAAGAGGCTGAGAAATAGGGGTGGAGATAAACAAGGTGGGGTGGTGGTGAAACAAGGCCTGATATTTGTGAAGTAGGTGCAAATTCATTTAGAAGCAGACAAGTAAAATCAGGGTAAGGGTCCTGGTGCACGTCTGGAGGGCTAGAAAGATGGGTACCAGTCCCTCGTCGTAGGGTTGTGTTTCGAAGGGAGGGTAGGGTCCGGAAGAATATCTGGGGGACCTGGGGTAGTGATCACCAGGGTAGAATTCGATGCCTTTCGGGGGTGGGTACTCAGCGGGATAGGGTGTGGTGGGGGTCATGTGTTGGGGTATTTTGCTTTGGTAGGGTAGGTGACTCTCCGGGACTAAATTCGCATGGTGGCTTGTCGTGAGGAAAGGGCTTAAGCTGAGCGTAGTGCTATGGCGGGAGGGACGAGGATGAGAGCGATGCATGGGACGATGAGAATGGTTGTAAGACAGCATATGATCACATCGAATAGCTCAGCAATGCTTTCTTGCCAAACCATACCTCAGTAGAATGCGTCACCGGCTTCGAAACCGATGCTCCTTACAGAAGACTTTGATGCAGCAACAGCGTAATCAGTTCGAAGACTGTTTCCCATATAATTTGCTGTGAGGAATATTTCCTGTAGATATTCTGAGACGAGCGATTTGAAGCTCATTTACTTAGATGAGTTGTTGTGTCCTTGTACATTTATGCATGCAATTTCTGATAATGCTTTTTCGCAGCTTCTGAAATGTACTAATAATTTCAACACCTCATATTCGTTTATTGCAATGTCCACGAGCTGGAAAACTGTGAGCAAAGGCTTTGCAATGCCATAACGACTGAAAGTTTCGGCAGAAGGGGATTCAGATCTTATTGATCGCACACCTTGTGGGCTACGGTACCCTTCCAAAGCGATGTGCTTCTGCTGATTTGAAATCTTCACACCAGCAACATCTTCCTTATCAGAACAAGAATTTTCTGCCCTCGTCAGCAAGTCAGTAACACCACGAAGCTACTACAGAGCTGACTATTGCACCAGGCTTCATAGGACGATCCCAGGTTTGACTGCGCAGCAGTACAAGCTTCTGTTCGATAAAGTTACGTAAGTGCTCTTGCTGACTGCCTTTGACCCTATGTGAAATCCTTTTATCCTATGTGAAAATGGAGCAGTTACACGGAATGGAGATCTCCGAATAGCATTAACGGGCCATCGCCAGAGTTGAATGTTACCTTCAATGTTGTGATCTACCAAGTACTTGTTTAATCCATTCTCACCTCTGAAATTTGCTGATGTTTGCTGGTACAGATCCCTCCCTTCGTGATGATCAACAACTTCGATGGTCCGGACCCTGGTAATGCCATGCAAACCAGGACGGACAAGGCGGGTCTTTCAGGATTGACGTATGGGTTCGTGGGTAAAGTACAAGTCGATAATGATTGACTGACAGGATCGACATCCTCAAGAAGATTAAAGACACGATGGGGATTAACATCAACTACTACTACCCTTGCGAGTGAGTCATCCTGCTGTAGAGCAGCCCTTTGCCTGACAACGTCTGTTTGCAGTATGTTGAACTACAACAAAACAAGCAAGGTCGCATCCCCTTGCTGACTCTGCTGCCTAGCAATCTCATGCCATGTTGCAGTGTGCTGAATACGACAAGGCAACTGCTGCAAAGCAAATGATAAGCACAGGCACTGCTGGTCCTTTCTATGGTATGATTGATTGCCAGCCTGTAAGACCGCAATGTGAAATCCAACTTTTACAGGACCAAAGTCATTATGCAACTCAGTGAATGATTGCTTTGGAGCTGGGGCGTTCAAGTTATCTTCAGACTTGTAAGGTCTTGGGCGTGCAACCTCAGGAGTGATTGTGCTTCAGGACGAGCAACTTCTTCGTGACGCAGCCGTACATGGAGAAAGGGTTCTTGTTGTTCACTATGTCTCAGCCTCAAGCCTCCGGGCCCTTCTCCTGGGCAGCTTCCTTCGACTACATAGTTTGGATCCTCATCGGTGCTGAGATCGTCCTGGTATCTGCTCACCTCCCCTCCCCCTTCCTCTGACTCCCCCCTCCTTTGACTCCCTCCCCTGACTTCCTCCTTCCCCCTGACCTCTTCTCCTTCCCCCTGACCTCTTCTCCTTCCCTGACCTCCTCCTCCCCTGACCTCTCCTGCTGACTAACTCCTCCCCTGACCTCTCCTGCTGACTTCCTCCTCCCCCCTGACCTCTCCTACTGACTTCCTCCTCCTCCCCTGGAACTCTCCTGCTGACTAACTCCTCCCCTGACCTCTCCTACTGACTTCCTCCTCCTCCCCTGACCTCTCCTGCTGACTAACTCCTCCCCAGACCTCTCTACTGACTTCCTCCTCCTCCCCTGGACTGACCCACCGGCAGGCGGGCATTGTTCTGATCGTGATTGAGGGATACACCAACAACGAGACGCTGACTCGCAACCCTTTCATGCTCGTTCTCGACACCTTCTACTGGTCCTTCACGCTGGTCCTGGGGGTTCAGGATCACCAGCCAGTCACCAACGCAGGAAGAACCCTTGTTCTCGCGCAGCTCTTCTTTGCCCTGCTCCTGAAATCGATCTTCACTGGTAACCTCAACAGCATCTTGCTCCAGACGCCGACAACAACGAGCATCAAATCCATCGATGAGTTCATCAAGAGCACCAACCCTTCCATCTCCTTGTGCTTGCCCACCTTGCAGAACTCTACATCTACCTTCATCCAACAGTCTGAGAGCATTTACGGTTCCACGATCACGAAGCACTACGAGAAGGACGTGTCTTCCTGCCTCATGAATGTGTACCAGGGCAAGTCGACCGCGACATTCTACGATGATTCTGTCATCAGCTACAAGGTCAACAACGAGTTCTGGCAGATGGGAATGTGCGGGAACAGCGGGGGTTATTGCTCTCAGCCTGGCTTGACCCAGGACACTTGTAAGTGTGACAGTTCGGCCACCAGCTGTAACATCACCTTCACGAGCGTGCAAGGTTCCCTGGTGTCAGTGGGCGACATCTTCGGCAGCTTCGGATACACCTTCATCTTCCCTTTGTCCTCCACTCAGATGCATCAGCTGCAGTTCAGTCAGGTGATCCAGTACTTGAAGGAGACAGGAGACATCTCTGCCATCGAGTCCAACTGGATCGCTGGCTCCTTCAACTGTGCTGGCAGCACGGGCAACTCGACTGCCCTGGGGCTGTACAACATGCTGGGCCTGATCATCTTCGTCAGTGTGTGGGCATTTGTTGGCCTCGGCGTCGGGATCTTCGAGAGCATGATCAAGTTCTTCATCTCGCTCTGCAAGGGAACCAAAAGGAGGAGAGCCTCTCGCTTCGCTCCCACCTCCGATGACGAGGCAGTCGTGAACATCAAGGACGGGGGAGGGGCTGCTGATGCGACAGCCAACGGGGACAGGGATGAGACCCCCGGGACCCCAACAAGAGCGAAGGTCCCTCCAGCTGCGCCTGACCTGTCACCCTGCTGATACCCCAGCAGGAAGTAGAGCTGCCTCCCGACCTGTCTGGGCTGCCGACGAAGGAGACGCTGATGGAGCTGGAGGTAGGAGAGGTTCTGTGTGCGGGGCTGTGACTGACGTATCGCCGCCAGGCGAGGCTTGACAGGATCGAGGAAAGACTGGAGGACCTCCTGTCTCCTCACGAGGACAAGGGCGCAGTCGGGGAGGCGCATCACAAGGGGTTGAACGGGAACGGGACGAGCTCGGGGGTAAGTCGTGGAGCCTGCGACTAGTGCGACTGGCTGACGGGGGAGCAGGAGCAGCAGGACTTCGACTTGCTGGGATCATGGAAGAATTAGGGGGAGGGTGCTGGCAGTCGGGGAAAGGGGGGGGAGGGGATGGGGATAGGAAGGGTAGCGAGAGACACGTCGTGAAGTGTAGAAAGAATATTTTGAACTGGTCAAATGTACTGGTCCACCCGAGCATCTCGAGATCCGAGCGATGCTCCGTTGGATTTCTGAGAGTGCGTGACCTTCTTGTAGTAGTTCCAGTTGACTGTGGGAGCGTCGCGGGTACCAGCCGAGGAGACTGACGAGTTTTCCATGGAGATGAACCACTGAGCGCGGTTGCTGGGCTCTGCAAGGAAGATGAGAGAAAGT
>NW_005434554.1:196109-198894 GCF_000315625.1 Guillardia theta CCMP2712
GATAAGCAGTAATCTCTCATCCTCGTCCAAATGAATGCTCAGACTTCCACTCCCGCCTCCTCCCTGTTCTCGGCCATGGAGTAGGAGGAGCAGGGCAGCTTGCTGTGCTGGACTTGAGCGGTTGCCCCTAGCTCACTCCTCAAGTTCTCTCCAGCACACTGCAGGGAGTCGCAAAGCTGAAGGAGCTGGTCCTTGGCTCTATGGCTCCTGCATGCGGTCCGGTCATGGTCGCAAGCCTCATCAAGAGCACGTGGAGGAGCGGGTATGCTGTCCCTCAATCATGGCGACCGGGCGCCGAGTTCTCGCTAGGTCAGAAGAGCGCGTACCTGAGGAGCGGAGAGGAAGAGGAGAGGGAGAGAGGAGAGAGGAGAGAGGAGAGAGGAGAGGGAGGGTGAGAGACGTCGAGGAGGGTTTGAGTCGGGGGATGGAGAAGGAGGAAAGGGAAGAAATCAATTCGATGGATCCAGCAAGGGCAGGGAGAGACAAAGAAACCAGAAGAGAAAGGAGGAAGAGATCACGAGGGGAGCTGAAGGGTCGAGAGAGAAGACAGGATGTAGAAGGAGGGTCGAGTCACAAGACAGGATGTAGAAGGAGGGTCGAGAGAGAAGACAGGATGTAGAAGGAGGGTCGAGAGAGAAGACAGGATGTAGAAGGAGGGTCGAGAGAGAAGACAGGATGTAGAAGGAGGGTCGAGTCACAAGACAGGATGTAGAAGGAGGGTCGAGAGAGAAGACAGGATGTAGAAGGAGGGTCGAGTCAGAAGACAGGATGTAGACGGGGGATCAGTACTTGGCTCGAGGACGTCTTCGACGGGAGTTTTTTCCCTCCTGGAGGTCGGCATCAGATTCTGCTGGTTCCATGCCTCGAAAAAGTCCCAGCGCATCCCAAAGTCGCCTGTACAAAGTCAGCCTCCTCCTCTTGCTTCTCCCCTCTCCCTTCCTTCTCCTGCTTCTCTTCCTTCCCCCGCCTCACTCCCGCCCCACCACTCAGTACATCCTCCTCCCTGCTCCTGCTCCTGCTCCTGCTCCTGCTCCTGCTCCTGCTCCTGCTTCCCACCTTCTCTTGACGGAGCCGATGCTCTGCCAATGCTATAGTTGACTTCCTTGACCTGGGAACGTTGAGGGAGGAGGAGGAGGGTCACGGGTAGCACCTGCTCTTCCTTTGGGAACATCATCGGCTGAGTTGGGACGGCCTCCTTGTGAGCGGGCTGTTGGAATCGTGAGGAAACAAGCGGAGGGAAGGAAAGGAAGGGAGCAATGGAGCGGAAGGGAGAAGGGAGAGACGGAGCGGAACAGCAGGAAGGAGGAGGAGAGTAAGGGAGAAGGGACGAAGCAGAACACAGGGAGGGAGGAGGAGTGGGAGGAAGAGAGGGAAGAGAGAAGAAGAACAAGGGAAACAAAGTGAAGCAACGAACTCACCCCGGACACTGGAGCGGCCAACACCCGCTCCTCGAGCACGCGAGAAATGGGAGGAGAAATCTGCTGAACAGTCAACACTCCTCCTCCCTCCTCCCTTGTTTCCTGCTCCTTCCTCCTTCCTCCTCGTCTTCTCTCCATCTTTTCCTAGATCCCCCACCTAAAGTCCTCCTCCTCCTCCTCCTCCTCCTTCACCATGACGGGCTTCCTAGGAGGGACCTCGGATATGGCGGGTTTAGATGGAGGTGCTTCGTATGCTCTTGGGGCCATGGGAGGATCTTGACGTCCATTGGAAGGGATGGAGTTAAAAACGTCTGCTGGTAGAGGCATCTGCGACTGCAAGTGAAAACCTCCTCCTGTTCCTGGTCCAATTTCTGTTCCTCTCCATCACCTTCATGCTTGTCCTACATCTGCTCCTCCTCCACTCCCTCCCCTCCTCCTTCCCTCCGCCCTGCTATGCCCTTCTGTTTCTCCTCTCCATCTGGTGTTACACACTGGTCCCTCACGGGATAACCTCTCCCTCTCCCCCTGCTGCTCATCCCTCCTCTGTTCCCTCTACCGTCTTCGGCTCTGGCTCTTTGTGCAAAGCTTCTGCTTCTGCTAGTTTCGCTGCCAGTGTGCCGGGAGGAAATTCCTGTTGAGGTGTGAGTGTGGAGGAGAAGACAAAATCTGAGGGAGGAGGAGGAGGAGGAGGAGGAACAACAGAAGAAGAAGCAAACCTGAGAGTATCTCGTTATGTTTGCTTTGAGCATCGCAAGCTCCTCTTCTACGATGATCTGTCGACGAAGAGACGGAGGAATTCAAAGAGGGGGGAGGAGGCGTCAGGACGTTGTTGTGCAAGGCAGTGCAACTCTACCGCTTCACTCTTGCTGGACTCTGGGGCCAGGAGCGAAGGATCTTGCTTGGGCTCGTTGACAAGGTGAGGAGGAGGAGGAGCACTCAGTTTCATGTCCTTGTCAGCCTCCACGGGAGCTCGCGATGAAATCTTGCTCTGCTCGAGCTCGTGCGGTGTATCCTGTGCTTCTAGTAGCAGGATAAGCAGAGGAGGAGGATGAGGAAAAGGAGGAGGAAGAGGGGAGGGAAGGGGAGGAGGGAGGAGAGGAGAGGAGGGGAGGGGAGGGGAGAGGATTACTGTTGGTTTGAGTCTTCGTCCTGGGACTGTCTATCAACGGGTCTGTAGCCTTCGACCGCAGCTGCTCACGAGCCTGGAGGGGAAGTGAGAGGAGCCAGGAGCGAAGTCTTTTGGGAGGGAGGGAGGGAGGGAGGGAGGGGGCGAACAGATTGATGATGATGGTGGTTGTCACGATGATGATAGATTTGGAGGTGATGATAGTCCAATGAAAGCGAAAGTGAAAGAGAGGAGAAAAAAT
>NW_005434554.1:198994-203868 GCF_000315625.1 Guillardia theta CCMP2712
AGGAGGAGGAGGAGGAGGTTGAGGAGGAGGAGGAGGTTGAGGAGGTTGAGGAGGAGGAGGAGGTTGAGGAGATTGAGGAGAGGAGGAGGAAGGAAGGAATGAGGAGAGGGCGTGAGGTTCGCGGTAGGGATCCAGCGGACGGGAGGATTCTGGCAGCGGCTCACCCATTGCGACTGCTCCTCCACTGACGCGACGTCGAACTTCTGTTCGCTCTGAAACTTCGAGTTTGCCTGCTCCCGCTTGATCACCCTTGGCCCTTCACACAACATCAGAGGCTGACCTGCTTCTGCAGCAGCTCCTTCGCCCACTGCGCTTGATTGACAGCCGAGCCTCCCTCCTCCTGCTTGTCCTCCTCCTGCTTCTTCTCCTCTTGTGCAGGTACGGCAGCGGCAGCCTTGACGTTCTCCTCCACCTGAGGTTCCATGTCGTTTGCTGCTGCTGCTTCCTCCACCACCGTTTGCGGGGGCTCTACGACCTTTTCATCCTTGCCCTCCTCCTTCGCCGCTTCCACCACTGGAGGAGCAGGAGCAGGAGCAGGAGCAGGAGCAGGAGCAGGAGCAGGAGCAGGAGCAGGAGATTGAGGTTTGCCTGCTCGAGTATATCAGTCGAGTGACAGTAAGGAAGTTTTTTACCCGAGAAGAGGTTCTTCTCGTTCATGAGCTGCAGCAAAGTCTCGATGTCTAGCGACTCAATCTCGTCCGCTCGGAGGTTGAGGAGGGTCGAGTATCGCTCCATGAACGACCCTTGCCATTCCTGACACGTCCTGGTCAGTCACTTGCTCCTCAGTCCTCCCCTGCTTCGCTCTCCTCTTCTCCATCCCCCAATCCACTCGCCCTCTGCTCTCCTCTGCTCTCCGCTCCCCCCTCTGCTCCGCCCTCCTTGCTTTTCTTTCCTTCCCTGCGCTGCTTCCCTGCACTTATCCACCACCTCAACTTTGCCCTTCCCTCCCTCCTCCTCGAGCCCTCTGAGCTCACACCTCTATGGCCTCCTGCCCTCCGTCCAAGGCGCCGCCGAGGGATCTGTCGCTGCTGTGGAGGACAGGGTCGGACCACAGCGTGGAGTTGACAAGGGAGGCTCTTTCGAACACCATCCCCTGCTGCGACTGCTTCCACGTAAAGAACTGAAACGCAGCCCACATGTGGCTCTGCCTGACGTCCTCCGACGAAGCTGTCTTGGGGAGCAGGGCTACCGTGCTTTTGTCGTACTTGCCGTTGTTGTCGAGGAGAGGCTCAGTGACGATCAGGGGCTGGTTGGGTCGCTGAAGGAGGCGGTAGATGGTCTTCTGGAAGAAGCTTGCCTTGAAGAGATAGTTAGACTTGACGGCGAACAGGTTGCAACAGAGAAACGCCAGCGACTGGATCTTGACGCTGTCGTAGATGAACTCCTCGGGCATCTGTTTGAAGGCCTTCTTCAACACTCTCACCGATCCGTCATCTGTGTCCTTCATCCTTATGCACCCGTACTGTTGGCCGTGCGCAAACATGCGCTTCGCCACCTTGACCTGCACCGTGTTGTTGTCCCACGAGTTGCTCTTGGCGTCGAAGATCAACCGCTCGGACTGCTCGGCTGTCACATTGTCGACGTCGTACAGCTCGTTCATGTCGACTCCCTGTTGACTCTGAGTGGAATTCACCCCTGCCATCCTGCAACGGGGCTGATCAGAACCGGAGGGATAACGGTCAATATCTTTGCTCCTTTGTTTGCATGCCTCTCATCACAATCATCAGATCCTCTTATTTCAGGCTCCTCCTCATCGACCACCATCAACCTTCACTACAGAATAGCCTACCAGACTCTTCCAACATGTACACCTTGTCCTCTCCCTTGCGCTGTTCTTGCCAAATCTTTCCCTTCTCCCTTCACTCTGCTGTACCTTCATCAACATCCTTGTGACCTTTGCTTATCCTCCTGGGATTTTCGTCTCCTCTCTTCCACCATGGCCGCCTTGCACTCGCACCTCCCCCCCACAATCTCTCCCTCCCCTCCTTTCCCTCGATCTCCCTTTCTGCCTTCGTCCAAATTGGTGATCTCCTCTCCTCTCTTCCTCACTCTATCTTCGCCTTCCTCCTCTCCTCCTCTCCTCCTCTCCTCCTCTCCTCCTCTCCTCCTCTCCTCCTCTCCTCCTCTCATTCTTCGTCTCTTCCTCTTTTCCTGCATGCTTCTCCCCCTCACTGCCTTCTACCATTGCGACACCTCGTACATCCTCTGTACCCCTCACCCACCCCTTGCTAGAACTCATTACACAGACCCCTCTATGCACTCTGATACCACCCCATTCTCTTTCACACCGGTACTTGGAAATCAAGTACCCCTACATGATTGTTTTGCTATCTGAGTCATAACCCCTACAATCATTCAGTGTACCCCTACTTCTTAGCATACACCCCTATTTTTTGATGGTGTCCGTTTCTACACCCCTACTCTTCGGATCGCTACCCCTAGCTAGCGATTGTGGCACTTGGTCCCAGGCTTGGGTCTGTGGGTCCTCCAAGAAATATTATTGGTAGGGGAGGCGGGCGAAAAATTCGAAAATGCGAAAAATCGGGATGGGAAGGAGTTGGAAGAGGAGGGAGGAAGGAAGAGTGATGGAGGGAGAGGAAGGATCAGGAGGAGGAGGAGGAAGGATCAGGATGATGATGATGATGATGATGATGATGATGGGGAGGAGGGGGGAAAGGAGGAGGAGGAGTAGGAGGAGTAGGAGGAGTAAGAGGAGGAGGAGGAGGATCCAAGGGATGGAATGAGACTGGATGGTTCCGAGAAACTGGGAGCAAGGGATCAGAGGAGTATCTTCTAGTGGAGAAAGGGAGGAGAGAGGCTTTGGAGGCGATAAAATTCATCGTCATGGTGACTCTTCTGCCCTCAGACTGCCCGAGCATGATTGACTAAAGGACTTCGAGCCGCCTGCCATGTCCTCTCCTCTGTCGTCAGTCTCTCTCTTCAGCAGCATGCCCTCCAGGACGACCTCTCCTCGCACTTCCGCCCTCAACCGAGTCAGGGAGCGCGTGAAAGCTGTATCGAGCAGGTACTCGTCCAACCCGCAGTCCCAGGACACAAGTCTGCTGAGCACGTCGAGTCAAACCCTGGAGGAGGAGGTGAGAACCGAGCGGGAAGGAGTGTCGAAGAACAACACGAGCATCGAGCGGAAGTACCAGGAGGAGGTGATCAAGATACACGCGCTGTGGAAGCAGGCGAAGAGCGAGCTGAAGCACAAGGACGATGAGCTGAGAGAGAACCGACGGGAGTTGGAGAGAGAGAGGAGTAAGCTGCAGGAGGCTCACGCGGTTGAGAGGGCACACCTCATGAGGGAGCTTGAGCGGGTCAAGGTGGAGATGACGGAGCGAGAGCGAGAGTACGAGAGGAGGGAGCAGAGCCTGCGGTCTGCAGTAAGGGACATGGGCATTCAGATGGAGAAGGCGGAGGAGGTGATGCAGCGGGCGATGAGGTACAAGGTTGTGTGCTGGAGGGCGGCGATGGTGAAGCTTGTTGGTGTGCAGGCAGCGGGACGAGCAGGAGGGAGCGGCAGCGGAGGCGAGGGAGGAGATAGCGAGGCTGCAGGAGGAGCTGAAGGAGATCAAGATGCACGTCTCTAGCCGCGAAAAGCGGCTGCAGCAGGTCCTGACGTCCCTGGAGGAGGAGAACAAGTCTCTGAGCTCTGCGGTCCAAGCTAAGTCCGACGAGCTCGAGGGCTGCCTGAGGAGGTTGAAGCAGGGGGATGCTGACAACGAAGAGAGCTCCAAGCAGATCCAGCGGGTAAGCTCCTGCTCCTGCTCCTGCTCCTGCTCCTGCTCCTGCTCCTGCTCCTGCTCCCGCTCCCGCTCCCGCTCCTGCCCCCGCTCCTGCTCCCACCCCCGCTCCTGTATCGCTCTCGACGAATCGAGGTTTGAGTCTCCGAAATTCAGATGCTGAGGAAGCTGGATGCTTCGAACCAGCAGGCAGAGGAGCTACGAGAGCAGGTGAAGGTGTACAGGAGCCGAACGGAGGTAGCAGAAGGCGAGCTCATCATGTCATGTGAAGCAGACGATGTCCTTCATCCTCCTCCTCACCTCACCTTGCAGCCAAGATCGTCGATAACCTCCGGGGAGAGCTGCGACTCGTGCAGGATGAGCTGGAGGAGATGAAGCAGAAGAAAAGGAACCAAACGCTGCAGATGGACCAGCAGGAGGTACGTATCCTCTTCCTAACCCTCCCTCACTCCCTCCGCTTCCTCCACACCCTCTTCGACTCGCTTCCCCCACCCCTTCTCCCTCCCTCTCTGGCCTCCTTGCTGCTTCTCGCCCCATTATCGCAAACCCCTCCTCACGTCTCTTTCTTTCCCCTCTTCCCCGCTCCCCTTCTCCCCCGCTCCCTTCCACCTCCTCCACCTCCTCCACCTCCTCCACCTCCTCCACCTCTTCGTCCCTGTCCCTGCTCCTGCTGCTCGTCGCTGTCTTCTGTTTCATTTTCGCTCATCGGTGCTTTCAGGTGCAATCAGCTCTGACGACGATGCGACAAGAGATCAAACACCTCAAGAAAGACAAGGTCAAGACAATACACCACCTCCTCCTCTTGCTGCTGCTGCTGCTGCTGCTGCTGCTGCTGCTGCTGCTAGTCCTCTCCTCCTGCTCCTGCTCCTCCTGATGCTCTCGTTCTTTGTGTTCCTGTTGCTCAAGTACTGTGCTCTGCTGTGGAATGCTATCCTTGCTCCTTGCTCCTCTCCTTCTCTTGACTTTGTCCGCACTTATCCTCTCCTCCCTTCTTCCCTCCCCTCCCGCCACTCCTCACCTGCATGCAACAGGAGCGGCTCCTCTCAGCCTTGGAGTCGTCAGGTCAATTCTCATCTCTGGCAAAGGCGCTTACACAGACAGAGGAAAGGACTATGGCGCTCTTCCGCT
>NW_005434553.1:0-1167 GCF_000315625.1 Guillardia theta CCMP2712
GTAGGATCTGAACGTATTGAAGTGATGATAAGGATCTTTATCATCCACATTCTCCCGAGTGTCATTCTTGTCGTACACGCTGAGATGTTGGTAAGACTCCTGCACACCGACAACATTCTGGTGGTGCTGCTGCTGCTGCTGCAACTGCTGCTGCTCCTCCTCCTCCTCCTCCTCCTCCTCTCCTGCAACTGCTGCTGCTGCTGCTGCTGCTGCTGCTGCTGCTGCTCCTCCTCCTCCTCCTCCTCCTCCTCCTCTCCTGCAACTGCTGCTGCTGCTGCTGCTGCTGCTGCTGCTGCTGCTGCTGCTGCTGCTGCTGCTGCTGCTCCTCCTCCTCCTCCTCTCCTGCAACTGCTGCTGCTGCTGCTGCTGCTGCTGCCCCCTTTTTTGCTTTCTCCCTCCACAGTTCCCTCTCTCCCCCTCCCTCTCCTCTACCTCATTCGTCCTTCTGTCCCTCCGATGATAAACCCCGACGAGTAAACAGACAAACTGTTGATAGGGGACCTGCAAGACAAGCCTTAGCTGTTGCGCTCTGCCCTCTCCTCCACCTCCTTCCCCCTCTCCATTCTTCATCCCACACAGCTCCCTCCTCCCTCCTACCTTCCCCCTCCTCCCTCCCTCCCTCCCCCCACCCTCGCTCCCTCGCTCCCTTCCTCTTCCACTTCCTCGCTCTCTATTCCTCCCTCCCCCCATCCTTTCTTGCCATCTCCTCGTCCTCGTCACTTACCCAGACAATCTTGTTTTCACGATGCACCTCAACTCACCCTGAGGAAAAGTTAGCACGAAAGATAGACCTCACAACAGGAAAGGAGGTGGACGGGAAGGAGGAGGAGGAGGAGGAGGAGGAGGAGGAGGAGGAGGAAAACGAGGAGGAGGAAAGGGGGAGGGGGGTGGGAAGGTTGCCGGCACACGCGTCACCTGCTCGACTACGAGGACATCGCCATTATCAGTAGAGGCTAGAAGACGATCGCCGGGAGCCCTGAAAACAATGAGAAGACCTCCTTGTCCGCCTCCTGCAGCTGCTGCTGGTACTGGGTCAGTTGCGCCTCCCTGAGCGCCCACCCACACTTGTTCTTTGAGAGGGTTGCTGTGGAGACGACTTGCCAAACTAGGGAATCAGTGGGGCGCTTGGTTAAGCTCATATGCCTAGATAAATGATGATTGGCAACC
>NW_005434553.1:1420-3099 GCF_000315625.1 Guillardia theta CCMP2712
GATCCTGATCTTTGTCTTCTCCATCTCCCCTCTCCTCCTCCTCCTCCACCACCACCACCACCACCTCCTCCTCCTCCTCCTCCTCCTCCTCTACCGTGACGAGGAACTTGCTGTCATTGCTGAAGCAGAGAGAAACAAATGTCTTGCAATCAGCATGGGATAGAGTCTTCACTCTCTTTTCCGATGCCGTGTTGAACACGCTGACCTGTCGCCTCCTCCATCAGACAACTGAGAGACGAGGGATGGAGGGAGGAAAACGACGGAGATAGAAAAAGCGGAAATGGAAGGAAGAAAGGTGGAAAGGGAAAAGGGAGGGAGAGGGGCAGTGAAAGAAGAAGCAAGGGATGGGGAAGGAGGGAGTGAAGGAGGGACGAACGAATGGAGAGAGGGAGGAGAGAAGGAGCAGCGGAGGAAGCAGAACAGCAGCACGCAGGATACCTGAGAGGTTCCATCCACGAGCTGCTCTGCGACAGCGAGGTACTTCCTGGTGTTGGGGGAGGCCGAGATCGCCGTCATCACCTCCACGTTCTCCGGTTGGAGTAGGAAGCTCATCTCCTGCTCACCAGTCACCCGCAGAATCCTCCTCCTCCTTCCTCCGGCGTGCTCCTGCTCCTGCACCTGCCCCTGCCCCTGCCCCTGCCCCTGCCCCTGCCCCTGCTCCTGCCCCTGCTGCTGCCCCTGCCCCTGCCCCTGCCCCTGCCCCTGCTCCTGCTCCTGCTCTTGCTCTTGCTACTGGGGCCTTCCCGTGCTCTGCTCTTGCTACTGGGCCTCCCGTTCGTCACACTCTCCTTTCACACCTACTTCCCCTACCTCCAACCTCTCCTAATCCACCTTCCATCCCGCATCCCATCTCCCGGTTCGTGCTATAGATCCTCCTCCTCCTCCTCCTCCTCCTCCTCCTCCTCCCCTCCTCTTCCTTCCTCACCTTCGTCTCCGAGTTATAGACGCAGAGGTGTCGACCAGCCGGGTACGCGATCGAGTTGTCGCTGGTATGAATCACGTTGTCTCGCACCCCACTCTGCTCCTTCCGTCAGTCTGTCCGCAGCCCAACAGCAGCCTTACCCATGCTCCGTAGCAGTGCGAGAACTGAAGGAAGGTAGACACGTCCTAGGGGTACGTGAGAGGGCGAGGGAAGAGGAGGTAGAGGAGAGGAGCGGAGAAGGGGAGTGAAGCAGAAAAGAAGAGGGGAGGGGGCAGGGGGAGAGGAGGTGGGGAGGAGATGAGAGGAGGGGAGAGGAGAGGAGAGGAGAGGAGAGGAGAGGAGAGGAGAGGAGAGGAGAGGAGAGGAGAGGAGAAGTAGGAAACGAGAGCAGAGCGGAAGAGGGAAAAATGGACCTCAAGAACCATGTTGATGAAGAAGGAGCAGAAGACTAGTGACGCTAAAGAATCAAGTTCACAGTCGTTCCTCTTCAGGACGCTGAAACATTCAATCCTCGTTTAAAACTATCAAAAAATAATCAGCGACGAAAGAAACTTGTTTTGCTCGTTTGCTGGTTAGTATGCTGATGAAAAAATGTTTTGTATCCCCCTCAAACTTTCATTCTCCTCCTTCTTTGCCTCATCGGCCCCACCACCTGTTTAGCTTACCGCTTCCCCTTTATCCAACCCGCTTTATCCTTCTGTCCTCTCCTCCGGCCTCTCCATGTTTTCCTTGGTCACAAAACTTTCCCGTGTCTGTT
>NW_005434553.1:3461-13862 GCF_000315625.1 Guillardia theta CCMP2712
CGTGCCGTCTCGTCTCATCTCGTCTTGTCTTGTCTTGTCTCGTCTCGTGCCGTCTCGTCTCGTGCCGTCTCGTCTCGTCTCGTCTCGTCTCCTCTCCTCTCCTCTCGTCTCGTCTCGTCTCCTCTCCTCTCCTCTCGTTGCACCCGTACCGACCTTTTCTACCTGGCTCTGGCCCTTTCTTTCCTCTCCCTCTCTCCCTCCATCCATCTATTCATCCTTCCCTCCCTCTACCCCCCTCTAGTTCAATTGATCCCCTTACCAGGGTCACAGCGGCATCAACAACTCTGACAGATGCGCTAGCATATCAGCTATATCATCAACGTCTTCCCGTGAAGGTATACTGCCGGAGGAAAGAGCGTCGGATAGATGAAGTTCACGGGATCAGGGATGGAGAAAACAGCTGCGAGCAGAGTTGATATTGACAGAGGAGCAGAGTATGCGTTGATTGAGGGAGGGAATGGCATGAGATTCAGAAGCTACAAATAACCTTTAATGTGTCAAAAGTCGATGAATAACAGCCTAGCGTCACTACCGATCCTCCCTCTCAGCCTGTTCTTCCGCTCGCCAAGTTTGTCCTGCTGTGTTTGTTATCACTGAAAAGTTTCTTCACGAGGAAATCGATGCATGATGAAAAGCGCCCAGGAGCTGAAAGCTGCTGTCATGGGGACCCTTCCACTTGACAACTATCTGGTACGGCCCACCTGGATCCAACGTTAGTGCAACGGCATAGGGAAAGGACATATCTCTTACCGGCATTGAAGAAATCTATCTTTACGTAGTGATATCCCACTGGTAGACGCACCTGACCGTCGACGGTCCGGATACCATGAAGACCTCCGTTGTTGACAACCAGGTCCCCATTCACATAGACGTTCGAGCCGTCATCGGAGCTAGTCTGGAACGTGTATGTTCCCTCCGCTCGCACAGCAATGATTCCAGTCCAGATAGCAACGAAGTTTGTCTGGGGAAACGGTGTATCCAATGGTTTCTTTCCGTTTCCATAGTTTGAAAAGTCGATTGCAAGCAGAGAGTCCTCCGTGTTCGGTTTGACGTTTTCAACGTAAGCAGGTATCGTCCCGATCCCTTGCGAGAAGTGCCAGTACCTCCCATGAAAGCCACTCCGGAGGCCCAGGTTGGAAGGGTCCGGTAGCAGCCCTTCTCGATGGCGAATCAGAACCTGGAGGTTGCAAGAAACCGGCTGGTAGGATGAACCGTAGCTTTTGAGCATGTTCTTGCTGATCAGCTCACCTCGGTTTTGTGAGAACTTGGTGCCGTATGCTGATCCATCGGCGAGAACAACCCCGTCAGTCTCCCAGCCGTACATGCTGGCAACGTAGATGCTCTTGGCGTCGTTGATGGCGATCTGCCAGCCATCGGGGATCTGGAGACTACTCTGCTGGCATGTGGAGTAACAGGTCTTGTCGGGGCAAACCTTACTTCCACCGAGGGTCGCATACTTGAAGCCTTCGAACTCGATGGTGGGGAAGTCAACTTTGTTCGATCGCACGATGAGAATCTGTCGGTTGCACGAGTTTGTCCTCACTCTGCCGTAGGAGTCCCTTTGGAGCACGTTGTTGCCGCAGAATTGTCCGCCGCGCGACCACCTCCTAGTCCACCAGGAGCTCCCATCTGAGAGGATGACACAATCTGTTTCCCACCAGTGATTGCTGATGATGCTCTTGCTGATCGCGTTGTTCGGTGCGATCTCCCATCCGTTGGGAACTGACAAGTACCGTGTCTGACACCGCCTTGGGCACTGGTTGCTGGTACCCATCCTTGTCTGACTGAGAGTAGCGTAGTCCCGATTCTGCAACGAGACTATCCTGTCCGACTTAGCGACAGGGAAGCTCTTGGCAAAGTGGTACGCCGGCACATAGACTTCGCGGTTCTGAGTGTCGGGGCCCCTGTACCTCACGAGCATCTGAATCCCTCCTCCATTCTGGAAGAACTCAGCCTGTGGGTGCAAGTCAAGGCCGGCGAGAAGGAGAGGAAGGGGGCAACCTTGACAAAGTGTACCCCTTGGTTCAGAAAGATGCTTCCCTCCCGCTTGAGAGGTCCGTGCAGACCATCGTTGGCGACAACCTGCCTCCCGTCGACATAAAGGTTGGACCCGTCGTCTGATTGGGTGTAGAAGGTGTATGTTCCACTCTGCAACTCACGCTCAATCTGGAGTTCCAACAAGGACGAAAGCAGGGATACCTGCTTGACAATGATCGCCCCGTACCACAGGCCTGCGATGTAGTCGTTTGGCATGTAGCGGTCAACGTCGTAGAACGAGTATCTGTTGTAATCTTGAATGTATCGCTGGGTGCCTTCTGCATCCGGGATCCGGGACTGCACACGATTCTTGGGGAAGATGGAGAGAGAAGACCCGAGGTGGTAGATCTGAGTATGGAAACCCGGCCTCATGCCCAGCTGCTTGGGATTGAGTCCCTCAACGCACTGCAAGAGAGGCCTGGTCAGTGATGAGAAATGCGCAACGGTCTCCGGAACCTGTGGAGGGACGTCCTTCTTCTTGCAGATGCCTCGGTACTTGAGGTTCTCGCTCGAGGAGATCACGCGCCAGTGGTCTCCTCGATTATTGAAGAATGCGACTGCGTCCCCCTTCCCCTTGGGCTGGTCTTGGGTGAGGTCCCAGGCTGACTTTAAGTCAGTTGTCATAAAGCATCATAGCATGCTCAAGACCGTAGTAACTGACGGAGCTGCCGTCGACCCAACGCCAGCGATCCTGCAGTCAACGGCATGAGCTCAACCAAGGACTTTCTTTAGGCCTCGCGACTACCGAGGGGCTCGAGCGATACATGCCAATGAAGCAAGGCGTGGTGGAGCAGACAGCAGCGGATGCGGTCATTTCTGTCCACAAATCAGTGGCGTTCATGAACATGCAACATCTCCCACCTTGTGCGTCATGAATGCTTGCAAGATTGCCAGATCCTTGCTCGCATTTGGCCTTTGCATCCTAACAGCAACACTTAGCCGTGTTCCATTGCAAACTCGTCTCACCGTCCAAGAGGATGCATCTACGTAGAACCAGTTCACAGGGTTGCTGAATGCAGCATTGACATATCCCGCGTCGCACTTGCAGTCGGTCACTGATTTTGCATTCAAACTTGAGGTAGTGTGTCCTGGACATCGCTGCAAAGTTGTCAGCAAACAACAAACAAACCGTGAGAGAAGGGAATCATTGGAAAGGATTGACTGAGGAAGATGAACACCTTTTGAACCCGTTCTCCAGGACAGAAATAGTCTCCAGGACACGATCTGCAGGAGTTCATAGTCCCGACATATCCAGGCCTGAACGGAAATTGCTTTCAGCACCGGATGCACTCACAGCTCAGTAGTTCTATACTTGCAAGTACACTGCGGCGATCCGGCTGTACTCTGGGAGTGACTGGGGCAGGAATACGATGATCCACCGCCTGTCTCGCACAAGTAAGAACATGGGTGACAAGTAGCTCCTTGGCCTGCCTGGACAGTACGATCCGGCGGGGCATCGAGCGCAGTTCGATCCGAAAGACCCTACAGAGAATAAGGAACAGTTCTGCAAAAAGTGTAGAGAACCGTAGAATCCTGCCGAGCACTTGCAATCCTCGATGGAGGAAGACCGGTATGCACTGGTTCCACCCTCAATGACATCGCAAAAGAGAGTTCAGGTCTAACCTGTCGGTGTTGTCTGGGCAGGCAACCTTGTTCTGACCACCTGGGCAGAAGGATCCTGCAGCACTTCTCAGCTCCTATCTCCATCTGGGCCTCTTCTCCTCTCCCCCCAACACTGACCTGCTGGGCACGACTGGCACTGGCCGTTGGTGTTGCGGTAGTAGCCGGGCTTGCACTTGCAGTCGCTCGCGGACGTGCTCAGAGCATCGCTGCCAACCGTCAGCACCTCCCTGACTTGGCCCTCTCACTCAAGCACCTGCGAGAATGTGTCGGGCAGTAGTTACGTGCTCCGTTGGCTGGGCAGTAGGAGTCCTTCGGACAGGCCGCACACTGAGGTCCCTGCTGGTATCGAGCTGTCTGAAGGTATCCCGGGCTGCACTGGCAGTCGAGCGGGCTATCGCTGCCGGCTGGGGCCTGGGAGTTGGCTGGGCAGGATGACTTCTGTGCCCCTCCCGCGCAGAAGAAGCCGGCCGGGCAAGCCTGGCACGAGTTCGCGTCCGCTCCTGTCCCTCCGTCAGCACTCCTGCCCCTGCACAGCCGCACGCAGAGGCCTCACCGTAGAAGCCCTTGTTACAGGTGCAGTCTTGTATGGAGGATGATCCGGCGGGACTGCGTGCCGGCAGTCAGACCCCACAGCCCAACCCTCTCCAGCCTCTTCTATCCAGCTTGAATCTTTCTTTGCTTCTCTCGATCTACCCTGGTGCCTCCCTTTTTCTATTCAACTTGTGCGTATCATGCAGTACCTGTTGGAGTTGGACGGGCATTCAGCCTTGTTGCTTCCGCCTGAGCAGTAGGATCCTGCGGATGCTCGCATCAATCTCTTGCCCCTCCTCTCATTCCGGACACTGCCGATTCATTCCTCCAACACGTACCACGAGGACAGATCTGGCACTGGCCGTTGGTGTTGCGGTAGTAGCCGGGCTTGCACTTGCAGTCGCTCGCGGACGTGCTCAGAGCATCGCTGCCAACCGTCAGCACCTCCCTGACTTGGCCCTCTCACTCAAGCACCTGCGAGAATGTGTCGGGCAGTAGTTACGTGCTCCGTTGGCTGGGCAGTAGGAGTCCTTCGGACAGGCCGCACACTGAGGTCCCTGCTGGTATCGAGCTGTCTGAAGGTATCCCGGGCTGCACTGGCAGTCGAGCGGGCTATCGCTGCCGGCTGGGGCCTGGGAGTTGGCTGGGCAGGATGACTTCTGTGCCCCTCCCGCGCAGAAGAAGCCGGCCGGGCAAGCCTGGCACGAGTTCGCGTCCGCTC
Organism: Guillardia theta CCMP2712; assembly: GCF_000315625.1. NCBI lineage: Eukaryota > Cryptophyceae > Pyrenomonadales > Geminigeraceae > Guillardia > Guillardia theta. The sequence goes on from NW_005434553.1 coordinate 8,374, forward strand.
CTGTCCCTCCGTCAGCACTCCTGCCCCTGCACAGCCGCACGCAGAGGCCTCACCGTAGAAGCCCTTGTTACAGGTGCAGTCTTGTATGGAGGAAGATCCGGCGGGGCTGCATGCAGAAGGTCAGGACAGTCGCAACTCCTTCAGTGTTCCCCCACTACGCTTTTGACTTCTCTGAGACTGGTCGCTAAAACCATCTACTCCCTTTTTTTCTCAGATACTCGCAGTATCATCGTCTCTGCACTGCTTTCCTACTTGCACTTATCATACAGACCTGTTGGAGTTGGACGGGCATTCAGCCTTGTTGCTTCCACCTGAGCAGTACGACCCTGCGGACCTCCAATCAATCTCTTTCCCCTTCTCTTATCATTCAGCTCTCACCAGCTGGGCACGTTTGGCACTGCCCGTCGAAGTTGCGGAAGTAGCCAGGCTTGCACTTGCAGTCTTTGGTTGAGATGCTCCCAACGGCGCTGCGGTCGCGCTAATGAGATATGAAGGGGAAGACATCGATTACCTCTGGGTATGTGACGGGCAAGTGGATCGAACCGAAGACCCCGGGCAGTAAGAGTTCACTTGGCATGGCGCACACGTTGGCCCGACGTCCTTGTTGAAGGAACTCTGCTCGAACCCAGCGCTGCACATGCAGAAAGAAGCCTTGCTGCTTCCGGGCGCACTCTCAGAATCTTGCGGGCAAGATTGCACGCGTTTGCCGCCAGGACAGAAATATCCAGATGGACACAATATGCACTGGTGCTTGTCATCTTCTGCAATACCAAGACAGTCATGCCCCAAGAACAGGAGCCTGAGAAGCAAACCATGATATCCTTCATGACAGACACAGTCCTCGATCGAAGAAGATCCAGGATCACTGCAAGTCCACAGTCAAAACCATCGTGGAGACCACTGATATCCATTCAATCTCAAGAGCAAGCATCAACACAAAGGACCAAACCTTGATGAATGTGCTGGACACGATGCTTGATGACTTCCACCTGAGCAGTACGACCCTGCATTCCACCCATCAGTCTGTCTCCTCCTCCTTGAAGCTTTCCACTCCCTCGCATAGCCTCATTACTAACCTGCTGGGCACGACTGGCACTGGCCGTTGGAGTTGAGCACGAAGCCAGCCTCGCACTTGCAGTCGCTCACGGACGTGCTCAGAGCATCGCTGCCAACCATAGACCGTCAGCACCTCCCTGACCTTCCCAAGCACTCTCGCACCTATGAGAATGAGCCATACAACCTTGCTTGGGTCCGCCCCCTGGGCAGTAGGAGTCCTTCGGACAGGCCGCACACTGGGGACCGAGTGAAGCTCCGTTGGATTCAATACGAGAGTCCTCGTAGTATCCAGCGGTGCACTGGCATGCGTCTGGCGAATAGCTCCCAACAGGAGCCTGGGAGTTGGCTGGGCAGGATGACTTCTGTGCCCCTCCCGCGCAGAAGAAGCCGGCCGGGCAAGCCTGGCACGAGTTCGCGTCCGCTCCTGTCCCTCCGTCAGCACTCCTGCCCCTGCACAGCCGCACGCAGAGGCCTCACCGTAGAAGCCCTTGTTACAGGTGCAGTCTTGTATGGAGGATGATCCGGCGGGACTGCGTGCCGGCAGTCAGACCCCACAGCCCAACCCTCTCCAGCCTCTTCTATCCAGCTTGAATCTTTCTTTGCTTCTCTCGATCTACCCTGGTGCCTCCCTTTTTCTATTCAACTTGTGCGTATCATGCAGTACCTGTTGGAGTTGGACGGGCATTCAGCCTTGTTGCTTCCGCCTGAGCAGTAGGATCCTGCGGATGCTCGCATCAGTTTCCTTTTTTTCTACAGCTAATTCCAGGCCTTGACTCTTCATGCTCCCAAAACTCACCAGCTGGGCACGTTTGGCACTGGCCGTTGGAGTTGAAGAAATAGCCGGGCTTGCACTGGCAGTCCTTGGATGACGTGCTGCCTGGGGGGCTGCTGTACTGATGAGGAATGATTCACAACCACAAGATAGACCAACCTTTCAGCGTTGTCAACACATTGAAGATTGCTTTCTCCTCCTGGGCAGTATGTGTTGCTGGGACAGAGCACACACACAGGGGGGATGTTCAAGGCCAACGCCTTGGAAGGCTCGAAGTATCCAGCCTTGCAGGTGCAGTCTTTCGGAGATGTAGACCCGCTCTTGCTCTCAGAATGCTGCGGGCACACCGCAATGCTGTTGTTTCCGGAGCAGTAGCTTCCAGAGGGGCATACTTGACAATCATCCTGCGTCGTTCCGTGGAAACCGGCCACGCATGCGCACTCGGAAGCGCCCTGAGAGACACAATCACTTTGCACAAAGCTAGCAGCGTCAAGAAGCACCTCTGGGCTGTCAGAATGTGCTGGGCATGGGAAAGACTGTTGTCCCCCAGGACAGTACCTAGAAATCGTCCGTTACATTTCACAATCATTGGCTCAAATGCGATAAATTCACATGGACGCTGCACATTCTTGGCAGCTTTTTCCTTTGTTGTAGTGTGCGATTCCGAAGAATCCAGGCGAACAATAGCAATCCGAAGCTGCATACGATCCTTCAAAAGACTGCGAGTTGACCTTTGGTTGCGTCAGCGTTGTTTCACAGGATATGGCTCTGGCACAAACCGGGCAATCGTTAGCAAGTCCATCTGACCCTCCTGGACACCACTGGCCCGGAGGGCATTCTTTGCAATCTCCTAATAGTAGGACATTCAGAAACGTCAAATGAAGAACTTAGATCCAAGACCTGGCTTTCCAAAGTAGCCAGGATCGCAAGGAAGGTTTTTGAGATTATTTCTGCGCAGCATGTCAAAAGTGTCGTGTTTGTGCTATCAAGACTCTTTTGCTCACCTGTCAAACACATTGTAGTATGTGCCCTCCCCAAACGTTAGAGGCGTCCCCTGCATTCGCTTGTTACTTTACAACCCACCTGCCACTGGAACCTACAGCCTCTGTGTGCGTGTGCCCGGTGAAAACACCTTCCGCAAGGCAGATGTCAGAGGTGAAGGTGAGACATCCAAGGACTACCTGTAGTCACATCGTCTGGCCCATCATTTGAGAAGTGCGAGATGATAGCTCTTGGCCTCTGCACGACAGCATCGTCAAGCACCGTCCTCTCTGTTGCGCAAACCTCACCTTGGGAGCCTCCGGGTCTTCCGAGCTCGGCGAGCTCAGGGAAACGAGACTATCGCTTTTATCATGCGCAGAAATCTACAACCGTGAACTTGCCTGGATCTTAGGGGATCATGCTGCTTCTCGTCTTGTGTAGCAGCAAACAGAATGAGGAGAGCTGACATGCAGTCAGGGTAATGTTGGTATGCATATGACGACGCCGCACCTAGTCCAATTGATCCCAATGCGACTAAGTATGCAGGTTTCCTGTTAGACAGTCAGTAAATCTTTAGGGATGGGGAGACACGAAAATAACCTCAATTTCTCCTTGGACGGAGGTATCTGGACCGCAACATACTTAAGATCGCTTCCAAACATGCTGTTGCACACGTGAATCAGTGCATTCTTAGCATGTGCGACTTGATCAGAGCATTCCATGCAGCTTTCCCCTCCCTTCCACAAACTCCATTTCTCTCTCTGTTTGACGCGCGCATGCTGCTGCGTACTTCCCCCCCCGGGGCTCTGCATGCCTGCCGCTGTTGCGCTATTTCGGGCAACAGCCTGGTCTACCGTCACTCAACCACCCCTACCCACTGACCGACTGCCGTTTGCACCCCACGAGGAATTCTCCTGGACCCACCCCTCCGTAAAGCCTAGGCTAGGGGGACCAACTCACTACCCCAACCCAAGTCACCCCATCATGTGGGGTAGTGCGACACAAGGTGGGGTGCAGTAGGATTAGAATGGTAGGGTCATAAGGCTGAAAAGGCGGGGTACTGATGGGGCCCCTACTGCTTCCAACATGTCGATAGGGTGGCTTTCAACCAACAGGGTGGGGGTACTCAAAGGGGTGGGTCATTTGCTATGAAAAGGAGGGGTCAGTTTATTCTATTTGCGGCGGGTCATCACACTGGTGCCCAACGATTTTCGACAAGTCAGGACTCTGGGGCGCGCTCAGCTGCTTCGCCCCGCCAGGGATGGCAGAGCCATGGAGATGCTCGTGGAACTGAGTAGCACATGATGGCGTCGAAGCCGGGCCGGTGAGGTCTGTTGGAAGAAGCATGCTCAATGCCTCATCCTTCTTCATCGTCAGAGACGGGAAAGAGTTGAACTGCGCAGATAGCTGGGAACAACCCCTCTGAAGCACCTTTGAGGAAGGTCAAGGACGAGTATGTGAATCATGGTTTGCGACGATCTACGTCAAGTGCTGGAGCGAAGACCTAGATCCCTCCAACAGGTCTGAGAAAGTGTAAGGGTGTGAGAATGGGAAGGAAACCCTTGGGATTTTTCTCGAGGTTGTAAATCGAGACACGGAATCAGCTTCTCAGTTGATAACATCGAGTAGTTAGGACCCGAAATTTTACGGGTTGCAGATGTCAGAGTGAATGGTTAAGGCACTCCCATTGAAAATGTAGTGTAGGAATTATGTTTGTTAGCGAATAAGCCCCGTGAAGGATCGAGTCATAACAGGGACGAAGGATCATTGGCAGTCACCTGGGCCTGTCTTAAGTGATACGGGATCGGGGTCAGCGATGGTAGAGCTGTTGTCAAATGCTGACGGTAAAACTCTTTCGATTGCCAGGGTCCATAGACGAATACTTCTGTTTCATCGAACCTGGTAGAGTGCCTCGCTAGGTTCCAGGCTTCAATGATTCAATGAAAAAACTTTGCAATCCTTCAGTATCAACGGATACCTAAGTACTGTATCTCCTAGTTTGCCTTTGAATCATGCACTGCGGCAATCGTTCCGTGTCGCCTGGTGCCATGATTGAGCCATGGTCACAGCCAGACGGTCACGGGGTCGTCCTCGCACCACCGTGATCGGACTGACAGCGAGTCTGCCAGTCCATCACCTGTCATGGCCGCCCGGCGGCAATGATCCCGGCGATCAGTGGCCTGTGCCGTGTGCCGCGGCAGGAAGATGCAAGCCTAGCAGTAACAAGGCGGCGGGGCATTCGCAGATCTGTGACTCCCACCGTCACTCAGTCACTGGCAGCTGCCGCCCGCGCATCATGAGTCGGATTCCGAGTCAATGATTCCGACTGGCAGTGTCGCTGTTGGTGAAAGTATCGGATGATCCGATGATCGCCGCCGGAGCCTAGTGACCGTGCCACGCCGCCCCGTCATACTAGGCCGCTAATAAGCCTTGAAGCGGCTGCCAGGAGCCTGATCGGACCGTACAGGCGGGGGGCTGTACAGGCCCGGCCCGACGGTCCGATCCGATCGTACCGTAGTACGGTCCGGTCGGCCGGGCGGACCGTCGGACCGCGCCGCACGGGCCCCACGGGCCAGCCTGGTTCAATGGTTTTCAAGCATGGCATCATGAGTACCACGGTGATCGGACTGAGATTGATTCCCGCCGCCGGGCACGGGGAAGGGGGGGGGGGGGGGGGGGG
>NW_005434553.1:13962-33692 GCF_000315625.1 Guillardia theta CCMP2712
AATTCATCGAGGACACGGATGGGGTCTGAGGAGGAGGGTGGAAAAGTCGCTTGCTCGGGAGTTCGGAAGCAGGTTCCACCTGGAGATTTTCCCACTGAGTGCTGAACTGAGATGCGAGCTGATGAAGAAAACCAGGATTCTGATCGTCGTCGGAGGTTGTCTGGGCATCGACGAGGCGCAACGATGTCCGTCATCGGGGTACTGGGGAGAGGAGGTATACGAGGCGATGAGGTGCGGGGCGTTTGTGGTGCACAACTTCGTTCAAGGGATGGAGGAGCATTTCGACAACGGAACTCAGCTGATATTCTTTGATGGGGAGGACTTGAGGCATCTGAATATCATGGTGGATCACTATCTCAAGTCTGAGGAGGAGAGAGAGCAGATTCGAGTGAATGGACAGGAGCATGTTTTGATGTACCACACGCGCAAGGCGAGGTTGAGATTCTTGTTTGATCAAATCTTCCATTCTCAACATGGAGGCATTCAAGAAGATGATGAATGTTTTGACAAATCGATGGGGGAGAGTGACTTTTGCAGAAACTTGCGCGAGGGGGGGGGGGCGGCCTCACTGAGTCACACTCGCCTCCCGAGTTTCGGAAGTTTCATCATCTTTCATCATCAGTGCTCAACGGTTTTCACTGAGTCACTCACTCACTGTCAGTCCCGCCAGCCTCATAGGCCGGGCTGAGTCGGAGATTACGGCCCGGTCAGTTCCTCCGAGTCAGCAAAGGCGTGACAGTGATCCGAAAATTTTTTTTTTCGAAAATAGGAGTTTAATTCGACCTTAGGACTGTCATACTTGCTTGAAGAAAGCTTACACCCTGGTGAAAATCTGCTTTGATTCAATTGAGAAATCGATCACCTTGGGACCATGGGGTAATCAAACTCTTGGGTGAGGAAGTTTGCACCATGGCCGCCCCAGGGGTAAAGTCTGCCTTTACTACACGTCAGCCAGGATGAGTAATTTACTACACAGTCTCCCCTGATCTTCCTTTATAGAGGTTAGCGACTCGCCCGATCCCTCACGTCTCTCCCCGCCCTCCTGCTCCTGCTCCTTCTCTTCCTCCTGCTCTATCTCCACTCTTGCTGTCCCATCGTGTTCTGCTCCAACTTAGCTTGCTGCCTCCTACAGCCTGCTTGCTTCCTCCTGGCACATTCCATTAACTCGAGCTATTCCCCTATCCTCCCTGCACACTTTCGTAGGTTCTTGCTAGATCCGGATCCAAGGCTTGTCGCCGACCATAGACCAGATCGTTTTCAAAAGATCAAACTCTTCCCAACGCTCAATTTTCTCTGAGGGTCTCAACCCTCAAGTGGAACCAACCTGCTCTTCCTTCTGCGAGCGGCCTCTGCCAAAGAGCTCGCGTTCGGACTTGCACTGTGCGGCCACAATTCCTCAAAAATTTTCAACTTGTATAACCATGCAATCTGCATATACTCCATCCTCCTCTGATTCCGACTCGGAGACCTCCAAGCACACAGCACAGGTCCTTCCACGCAAGTGCTTCCTCAAGGACTCCAAGGAGCGCGTGGGCGGTGCCGTCGTCCTGAGCCCCGCATCGCTATCGAAGCTGTTCCACATGCGGCAGCTGGACGCAGCGAAGCACCTTGGGATCTCGCTGACGTCACTCAAGAGCGCGTGCCGGCGCATCGGGCTTGATCGATGGCCCTACGAGAGGACGTACGAGCGCATGTCGGAGAGAGGATGCAGGAAGGGAAGCAGGAAGGGGAGGAAGGAGTCAGCGAGGGAATCGGGGAAGGAACTGGAAGAGACAAGAGGAGGGTACGGGGAGGCATATTCTTTGTTCGACGAGGCCCTGGAGCATGTGGAATCTGGGATCTTCTCTTATGCTATGTGAAATCCCTTGTTTGTGTGGCCATCGCAAGTACTAGGTGTGCGTGTGTGTTTTTCTATATGGAGGAGCAAGTAAAGAGTGCAAGAATAAAAAGTTGTGAAATACACGATTTCATTCCAAGTCAAATATGTAGGCAAATCTATTATACCAATACCCCTTTCGGCACCATTCATTCCGTCCTTTCCCATTCTCACTCTAATCTTTGCATGTGTCCACCGGTATCAGCGAGCAGTTTCACTCTGTACAACATGAACCTTCTTTAAGAAAAATGTTTCAAGATAGCTCATCTTTCATTGCAAAGAACTGTTCAGCACATCCGCGTAGTTCAAGTATGTGTTCTTCTTCCTTGATACCCCTTCCACATGCTCCAGGGCCTCGTCGAACAAAGAATATGCCTCCCCGTACCCTCCTCTTGTCTCTTCCAGTTCCTTCCCCGATTCCCTCGCTGACTCCTTCCTCCCCTTCCTGCTGCCCTTCCTGCATCCTCTCTCCGACATGCGCTCGTACGTCCTCTCGTAGGGCCATCGATCAAGCCCGATGCGCCGGCACGCGCTCTTGAGTGACGTCAGCGAGATCCCAAGGTGCTTCGCTGCGTCCAGCTGCCGCATGTGGAACAGCTTCGATAGCGATGCGGGGCTCAGAACGACGGCACCGCCCACACGCTCCTTGGAGTCCTTGAGGAAACGCTTGCGAGGAAGGACCTGCGCTGTGTGCTGGGAGGTCTCCGAGTCAGAATCGGAGGAAGACCAAGCGGAGGAATCGTTGTCGAAGAAGCTAGAGAAAGAAGTAATCGGAATGGACATCGCCATCTGCGCTACTTGCATCGGTATCTGATTGCCACTACAATCCGCTCCGAAGTAAGCAAGAATCAGCCAACAATAAGAGGTTGGGTCCAAGAACAAAGGATCAAGGTAGGAGGAGGATGTTGCTGTGACAAGGATGTAGAGGGAGCAGGTGGAAGAACAGCAGGAATGAGTGGTGCTGGTGTTGGGAAGCTCTGGTTTGGAGGAAGGGGGAGCGGCTGATTATGTAGGGAAGGCCGAGGGGGGACAAGCCCAATAGGAGGATGGTTGGCTGTTGTAAAGTTTCTGTGATGACAGCTGCGCTGTGGTAAATAACAATGTTTTCAGTGGTAAAGAGATGTTCGCCTTTTTTGCCGGTGTCATGCGGCCTGAAAGTAGCCAGAAGGTGGGTTGTAAACATGGGGTGTTGTGGAAAATGTCGTCAAGAGGTCGATGGGGATCGACCAAGTCCAGACAGCCTTGTGAGGGTTGAAATTTCTTATACAAACATGCTATTGAAGAAGAGGGATGTGGGTACCTTAGACATAGTAAAGACCTCGGGGAATAATAGACCTTGGGTTTGAAGGCGCTCTGTTGCCACAATCTGAAGATTGAGAGGTATCGTGATGCAGTGAGATCCCGAGAATTTCGGTGGTAAGAACCTCATGACTGTGTAGTAATTTAGGAGGCATATCACTTCCTCCGTCAGATCCTCCGCAATTGATGACCTCGTGATGACTTCCGATCAACAAAGGATGACGGCTTGATGACCCCCTGATGACCCCCTGATGACCCCATGATTACGCATGATGACCCGTGATGACCCGTGATGACACAATCATTACCCCTTCTTCCCCTGGGGAAGGACCCCTATCTACCATTTTACAACTGAGATACCAGATGATTACTGCCTGGTGTTTCAATGATGACAAGTCTGGTAGTAATCTGAGGAAAACATCGTTTGATGCTGACGACTCCGAGTGGTAATCATCTCTCGACCCTGTGTAGTAAAAACCATCTGGGGCCTCAAAAGGCAGACAAATTGCACCTGGCCTGCAAAACATCACTGCCCTCAGAGGATACCTAAAATATTTACTCAAGTGAGGACGGGCCGCCGGGCTCGCCGGGGGGATACACTGCCAGGCTGGCCTGGCCCGGCCGCACTGTTGAAGGCCCGCGGCCGGGCTGACTGGCACCCGGCCACTGTCGGAGTTCAACACTTCAAGTACTGAGTTGTTCAACGGTTGCCGCCGACCGTCGGTCGGACCGGCCGGGCGTCACGCCGTCTGGCAACTTTCAAGTACTGAGTTGTTCCGAAACGGTTGCCGCCCGCCGAGGCCCGCGGCACACTTGTTGAACTCGGAACTTCCGAAGTTCCGAGGAAGAAAAATCCGGGCCGATGGTACCAGGTCAGATTATTCACGGTACTTTTTATGATCCTCGTACTCTTATTGTATTGGATATGTAAAAGCGATAGTACAGGAAACTATACATTTCAGTGAAAATCTGTACAAATATTGTCTCAGGAATCTTTCGATCACGGTACAAAATAAAACTTATACTATTGATATAAAAACACATCTCAAATATTAAAAAACACATCTCAAACTTCTTTTTGGGCTTCGTACCGGTCAGAGACGCATCGAAATGGTCCCCCTACCCCCTACAATCTACCCTTTGTCTTCTCTATACCCCCCGATGGTACCCTGTCTACCCACCCTTTCTGCATGCAATGACATGGCACCCACCACCAATTTCTTTTGTTTACTGATATCAACCACCCCTCACCCCCTCACCCCCTCACCACCCTTACTGACCTTCTAAGTCTGGGACGGGAGCGTCGGCCGGCAAGCTCCCCCCGCACAGCAATGCCGCACGGACCTTTCTCTCTCCAACTCGCCCCCGGGGCCTTCATCGAGGAAGAGCTCGACATTTCCAAGCACATGTTGATCATCTCCACCCGTGATTACAACCATTGTATACATGTGCAGAACTCGGTTGATGCAGCCATCAACTGGAGTAATTCGACTCTCGCAACTCCTGCGCACCCGAAGATCTTCACGAGCTTTGTGCAGGGCAACGATGAAGACAGACCTTCCGGTCATTCAGAGATGAGGGCCACCATCACACATGGGCTCGATCAGCTAGAAATCAATATGACAGGAAACAGCATCAACGCAGCACCGCCTGCGCAATCCTCTTGGCTGGACTGGATAAACAGGCAGTCCATTCCGACTCCAGAACAGCTGACGATAGTCAGTGCCGACCTGAGTGACGGCTTCTTGAAAGAGGAAAATCTCAACCTCAGTGTTGAGGCGCAGGACAAGGACCCCATTTCATATGGGCTTGACGTCACCATCAAGCCAGGCATGTTGTCCAGCTTGAAACTGATCCAGTATCGCAGCATCGAAACCATGGGCAATGCCTATCTGCTTGCTATCTGCTGGTATGGGGCGAGGCTAATTGGGAACCAGCTCCAGTCTTTGAGCGATAGCATGGGGGAGGAAAGATGGACCATGTGTGAACTCGAAGGCAAACTCTTCAAGCTCACGGGAGTCTATCCCATCATACAGAACTCTGATTCCAACCAACCTCCGAGCAAGCTCCAGATCAAACGTGCCTTTGATCGTATCACGTGGCTAGCCATGGCCATTCGCGCATACTGGACGAAGAAGGAGTTCAACAAAGACCAGGGGGATCTTAGCAATGTCATGTGCAACGCTATCCTGCAACTCGGCCTCAAGTCTGCTGTTTCTAAGGAGAAAGATGGAGCTTGCATCAACGACTTTGTCGGTTCAGTGATGCATCACAGCAACCCTGCCACTGGAGAGTGCCAATGGGAGTTGCATTTAGATTACAGCGACGAGGCAAAGAACAAGTACACCAGGATCCAGGATGGAGCAAGGGAGCGGTCTGCTGCTAAGAAGCGGACGAGGCAAGACAGTGGTCTGGATGGTGGAAGAGGTCAGTCGGCCAAGAAGAGGCGTCCTGCCGATGTCGAAGGTTCGCCAGCTCGCATTCGCCGCCCTTCGAAGCAAGTCCGAACAGCACTTTTGTCAGAGCTCTACCCACCACAACAGTATTTACAATACTACACTGATGGCCCTGCAACTACTCTGAAATACTGAACGATTGCTGCTGTCAATGAAGTGTGTGGTACTATCTAACACCTAATTTGAAGTAGTTTGAAGACTTGATTTGCCATTTCGGTGGGCCATTCATCGTCAAGTAGTCATACAAGCAAATCATAAAGGAAACCCGTCTGTGTCAGGATGGCATGAAAAATTCACTAGGACAAGACCACATGCTTGTCATTCACTGCACATGGAATGTGGATGAAGGTTTCGTTTCAAAAAATCACAGTCTGACAACGTGTTTCATTTCATTTCCGTATTGAGATCTGTCAACCGATCGCATCGTTCTCCTCTGGGAGATTCTTCACACACACCTCTTCCTCATCTATCAAGGTGCTTCATCAACGTGTGAAGCCCGAAGCATGCTGGGTTGACTCCCTTCCTCAGTCGATCAAGAATCCCTGTCGGCCTGAGGTGCTCTGCTTCCAGCTCCTGCACAACATGCTTCGCTCTCTCTCCTACCTGGTCATTCTTTATCTTCATCCAGATCTCTTTACACTGCTCCCAGCATGGCGTCTTGATGGATGCCGCACAAGAACTCGCAACGAGGCTGTTGCTGGCACCTAGCAGGAGCGAGAGTCAAGGTGCAAAAGCCTCCTGAAGTCTCTTCTCACCCTCAAACATCTCGCGGAGAGCATGCTCTTCTTCTTCTGAGTTCCAGGCTCGATTCTTCTCCTCCTGCTTGAACTGCTCGTCCTTCCGCGCCACCTCCTCGAAGCTCCCTCCTTCCCCCACTGCCATGTGGCGCCGAACTTTGAAAGTTTGGCAATTGAATAAAACTTCAAAACTTTGCATGTAGTTTTGAATTCTGAAAACTTCGGGAAAAGAACGTGCAGACACCGTGCATACCAACTAGGCAAACCATATGTATCATCGCCCACTCACGGCGACTCTTCGCGTCCTGCATCGCGGCAGCGCAGGTAATGGGAGGGCAAAGGGAGAGAGAGCAGAGAGCAGAGAGCAGCGAGCAGAGAGCAGCGAGCAGAGAGCAGCGAGCAGAGAGCAGAGAGCAGAGAGCAGAGAGCAGAGAGCATAGAGCAGAGAGCAGAGAGCAGAGAGCAGAGAGCAGAGAGCAGAGAGCAGAGAGCAGAGAGCAGAGAGCAGAGAGCAGAGAGCAGAGAGCAGAGGATGGAAAGATGTGAGAGATGGGGGGGGGGAGGGGAGAGAGAGAGGAGAGTGAAAACAAGCAGATGAACTTGAGTACTGAAGAAAGGGATGTTGAAGGTGTAAAGAGTAGAATAGAAATGATAAGGTCATGGAAGGAGATATTGAATGAGCTAGTCAAAACGTGGAGTGGTGATATATGGAAATAATTCGAGGCACATTCATATATGAACATGGACGAGAGGATGGAGACTGTTAAAATGAAAAACTTTCAAGTCAGCACTAACCGTTGTTATGCAAAGAGCGATTTAGATGTGGAGCAGAATAAGATATTTTTTTAAACGATAATTCGATGTATAATGAGCATGTCCATTTGAAGAACTCAGGTTCAGAGTGTGACGTATCAGAGTCAGTGTTGAGGCAGCATTTGAAAGATCTGCTGATGTGAGATCCACAGACCTTTGTAGTAGATTTCAAATTGTCTGTGTTTCACAACTCCTTATTTTTTTTCTTTGATGCTGTGAAGCATTGTTTTGTGATTGCGTAGACTAAAGAAAAAATGATCACAAGTCTAAACCTGTGTGGACAGAGAGATAAAGTAAGAGAGGTCAGAGAGTGAGAGGAATATGGAGGTAACGACAGGAAATGAGAGTTGTTCAGTGAGACAAGCAGGGAAGGATAATGAGAGCGATAGTCTTTTTCCTGCGCAATGAACGATATGTGACCACGTGTTCTCTTTGCTAATGTTTGGTTGCTATCGCACCACAGGGCAATCATGGTTTCCGTGAGCTATGGGACCATCTCCCGAGCCGCCCTGAAGCAGCTGCCCTATCAGTCCAAGACCCTCTCCCTGCGCAAGAAAGTTGTGCTGGGCCTCGCCGTCGTGGCCTGCGTCGCTGTTGGCGCGCTGATCTCTACCTCCCGCTCCTCATCCTCCACCTCCCTCATGGGAACATGGACGAAGCCGACGGGGATCGGGATTGACCGAGAGCCCTACTCGGCCCCGATGAACCTCTGGCTGTACTGGGGCCGCATGACCAACAAGCGCTTCACCGGATCCGGGGAGCACGTGCGCCATGTGTTTCAGATGGGCACGATCGCAGGAGGGGAGTGGAGGGACCCCAAATTCCTGCGGTCGCTGGAGGGAGGGATGTTCAACAAGCTGTCGGGCATCTGCTGCAACGCGCTCCTCTTCCCCCCTATCGAGTGGGACTTCCTCGTGGTCAACCCCCAGAAGATCGTCGGGCAGAACATCCGGCAATTCGTGGCTAACGGCAATACCATGATTTTCACCGGGGGCATCCTCAGCCTCGAGTTTATCAACCGCTACTTCAGCTATCAGCTTGAGCCTGCTGATGGCAACCTGGACCCGGGCCCCTTTGTCCGCCTCCCTCACTTCCAAGGTATTACTCCTCCCTCTCCCCCTTCCCGTCCTCCTCCCGTCCTCGTCTTCTCTTCTTTCCTTTCTCCTCCTTCTCCTTCTCCCTCTCGTCTGCTCGCCTCCTCTCAGTCTCCTCCCCTTCTTCTCGTCAGTCTCCTCCCCTTCCTCTCCTCCCACCTATCCCACACTGACAACCTTGCAGGCTTGACTCAGGAGCAGCATGACCTCCTGGTGAAGGGCTCCAAGGAGAACCTCCCCTCTCCTCGCACCCTCCCCCAGATCGGCATTGAGGTCACTTCGATCAAGAAGGACTCTCTCCCCTCTGGCACTTCCGTGATCTACTCCTCCCCCTACAACTCCGCCGTCGTCGCCATCAAGTTCTGCATGGCAGAGAACCCGGCCAACGACCCAGCTGCCCCCCTTCCCCCCGTCAAGGTCCTGCCCCGCGACTGCCCCGTCACCGCGGCCCAGGGCAGACCCTGCTCGTGCGGCTTCATCTGCTACCTCGGGTACAACTGGCGTGACGCTTACCCGTCCCGGTGGGACACGGCGCTGAAGGGGATGGTGGACGTATGCTCGCAGGTGCCCCCAGAGAACAACTCTCCCTCCCTCCTCGCATCTCTCAACGACGGGCCCATGGCGGAGCCGGAGAAGTCGGAGAAGGAGGCGGAGGACTCGATCGCTGCGCAGGAGAGCATCATGAAGCAGAAGTTGCACCCTCAGGCTCTGAAGAACGAGGAGGAGAAGGAGCAGGAGAAGGTGAAGGAAGAGGAGAAGGTGAAGGAGAAAGAAGCTGAGGAGAAGGCTTCCAAGGAGGAGGAGGAGAAGGCTGAAGGTACAGAGGAGAAAGCTGTTGAGCGGCCGGACGAGGAGGATGAGAAGAGCGCAAAGCTAAAGATGTACCGGGAAGGTTAGTAACTTTCTCCCTCGCCTGCTCTACCTCTCCCATTCCTCCTCCCCTGCCCCCTTCCTCCTTTCCCTCCTCCCTGCGTCTCTCCCTCCCTCCGTTTCTTGCCTTTCCTACCTCCCCATCCTGTCTCCTTCTCTCCTCCTTACTTCACTTCACTTACCTGACGCTGCTCCTTACCTTGACCATCTGGTGCCGCTCACTCTTCCCCGCAGACCATAACCAGCGTGACGCTGAAGACGTGAGAGAGAGAAGAACATCCAACCGCGATGGGTAAGACAGCTCTGTTTGTTGTTGTTGTTGTTGATGATGATGATGATGATGCAATTCATGTGGAATGTGACGTCGATTCGAATGATGAAGGATGTGGTGATTGTGTTGTAACATAATGATGGTGATAGACGGTGATGGTGGTTGTAACGAAGATCGGCACGATTGACCTTCTGATCTTCAGGTGTGGTCCCCTCTGCAAGCTTGAGAATCTCGTCGACAACTTAGAAGACAAGTAAGAACGGGCCGGTCGACCTGCGACTTTTATTCCCTGAGTGTCACTGTAATCTTTCCCCCGATTAATGCATCTACATTGCTTGAAACCTTCCTCTTCCCCTTCCTCCCCTTCCTCCCCCTACTCCCTCTCCTCCTCCTTCTTCTCCCACTTCATCCTTCCTCCTTCCCTCCTCATAGTCGGCGTATCGACATCATCTTTGAACACCATTGCTACAAAAAATGTAAAATCATCTTCGTCGTCGTCTTCGTCGTCGTCGTCGTCATCATCATCATCATCATCATCACTAACAACAACAATAACAACAACAACATCATCATCATCATCATTGTCATCATCATTGTCATTGTCAACGACAACAACATCATCATCATCGTTGTCAATGAATCATATTCTTGAGTCATCACGTACATCCATAATCACCAGGCTACAACGATCCGATGCGTCTCATCCTTTTGGATCCTCAGCAGGATCCTCAGTAAAGAGATCGGAAGGGGATGCGGGGAGCCTGGGAGCCATGGGAGGGAGGGCACGGGAGGGGAGAGGAGGGCACGGGTGGGGAGAGGAGGGAGGGAGGGAGGGAGGGCAGGGCAGGGCAGGGCAGGGAGGGGAGGGGAGGGAAGGCGCAACAAAGTTGGCTGGGAAATTTTTACGACTGAAGGTGAAGCAGGAAATACCAGCAGGACCAGGACCAGGACCAGGACCAGGACCAGGAGAAGGACCAGGAGAAGGAGGAGCGGGAGCAGGAGCAGGAGAAGGAGAAGGAAAGACAAGGAAGGGGAGAGGATCGCGATGGTGCGATCAGCGCTCAGGAGGACAGATCGCTGCCTATCTCTTCTCCTCGCCATCACGGTGAGCTGTCCCGGCTCTCAACCTCCTCCTTGCTCACGAGCATGGCCAGGTCCTGCTAACGTGTCCTCCTCCATGCCTGTGCGCTCTTCCGCTCCTCCAAGGGGTGAGGAGGCAGGAAGAGGAGGAGGAGGCAGGAGGCAGGAGGCAGGAGGCAGGAGGCAGGAGGCAGGAGGCAGGAGGCAGGAGGCAGGAGGCAGGAGGCAGGAGGCAGGAGGAGGATGCGACAGAATTGATTTCGCCGGCAGGGCAAGAATTCTGGGCAGGAGGGCTTGTTCTCCTACCTGCGCATGTCTGGCGCTTTGAGGTCAAGCCGAGTTGAGGAGGTACGTTGACAATGATAGATGTACCATGACGCCTTCATCACCACCACCATCACCATCACCACCATCACCATCACCACCGCAACCACAACCTTCACCATCGTCATCATCAACAACACTGTCAACACGTCCATCACCATCATCACCATGACCATGACCATCACAGTAACAAACATTCTCGCAGAGCTTGAGAGTCTGCGACAGGTCAAAGTTCTGCTGCCAGGTGAGCATAAGAACTGATTGCTAGACTACCGGACATGATGAAGCATGCAGGACAAGAGCTGTGATCCTTACTTGGACTATCCCATCCCGATCGGCAAAGATGCGACGATTTCTGAGCCATGGGTGAGGACTCTTCTGCAGTCCCTTAACCACCTCCCTCATTCTTCACAAACACATCCAACAACTGTCTCTATTCTTTGTTCTCACGTGCTTTCTCAATCTGTCAGGTTCACAGTCTCAGTCTTGAGCTTCTCTCAAGCAGGTTGTTCCCTGGAGCTCGAGCCCTTGACGTGGGATCTGGAAGGTGATTGGAAACCCTGACAGTCTCTTGCCTTTACTGTCTTCATGCTATCATTGCTGTTGCTACAAGTCAAACGTATCATGTTTTGAAGCATTTTGTTTCCTTCCTTACCAGTTCCCCTTGCTGACAACCCCTTTCCTGTTCTTCATACATCACGCCTCCTCTCCCCTACCACAACATCATTTCATTCTCTTCTCCGCAACTTGTTCTACATCTCACTCGTTCCTTTCTACTGGTCCCTCCTCCCTCCTCCTGCAACCTCCTCCCTCTGACATCTCAATTGTTCAGCGGGCAGGTGACAGCAGCAAGTGACCCTACTGTCCTTGTGCTTCAGCGCATCTGAACGTTTCTCCTACAGTGGCATACATGATTGGACGAGGAGGAGAGGTGAGAGAAGCGTGCAGCGTTCAGACGTGTGACTGAACAGATCAGGTCCACGGGGTCGAACGTATCAAGGGGTTAGCAAGGCAGTCTGTTGAAAACATCTGCAGCGTCTGCGACAGAGGGGTAGGAGCTGTTCTCCTCCACCCTATCTACTCTGTGCGCTGAAGCTCATGTCCTCTATCCAGTCCTGCGCTCCTGTCAAGATCATGGAAGGGAATGTGTTGTTGGGGTATCGCAGAGATGGCTCTTTGCTGGGAGTTGACAGCTGCTGTTACAGCGAGCTTCCAAGTTTGACATACGATGCCATACATGTAGGGGCTGCAGGTCAGTTGCGATCTCTCCAGAGTAGTTGATGATTGGCATGATGACTTTGGTGGGGGGAGGGAGGGGAAAGGCGGAGGGTCAGCAGAAGCAGAAGCAGCAGAAGCAAGAGGAGAGAAGAATGAAAGTGGATAAGAACAGTAGAGACGAGGACGGGCCAGGAACAGGAGGAATGAGGAGAACCATCTAGACAGAGGTAGAAGCAACACCTGCACCTGCACCTGCACCTGCACCTGCACCTGCACCTGCACCTGCACCTGCACCTGCACCTGCACCTGCACCTGCACCTGCACCTGCACCAGCACCAGCACCAGCAGCCCTTATTCTCAGATCAGATGCGCGAGGTGTTGACTGTGTTGCAGTCACTCCTGACCTCCTAAAATCTCAGCTGCTGCCGAGGCTGAATCCAGGAGGAAGGCTGGTAGGCATGTAGACGGACGTGAACAGTCTTGATGTCTTTCCCTTCCCTTCGTCTCCCTCCAGGTCTGTCCTCTCATTGAGAACAACTTTGCTGGCCAAACTCTCTACTGCATCGACAGGTGACAACATAAAACCCCAACTGCTTCCCATCGCTTCTGGACCTCTTGCTGCTACTGCTGCTCCTTTCCCTGCTCCTACTACTTTTGCCTTTTTTATCTTTCCCTCCCTTCCTCCCTCCCTCCCCTTCTCCCCACTCCTCCCTCCCTTCCTCCCTCCCCTGCTCCTCCCCCACTTCCTTCCTACACTCTTCTCCTACTTCCCCTCCTCCCACCTCCCTCTTGCACTCTCACCGAGCCTTGAGGCGCTGAAAGTGTTTTCCGACCTCAGGCTGCTAGACGGAAACTACAAGTGGAGCACATCCGGCGTGAAGCTGAGAATGATGTAAGTCAGTTTCTTCTCGCTCTATGGGCATGCTTGTTCTCCCAACTTCCATCACTCCTCCCCCTTGCAAAATACTCATCCTCCACGTCAGGACGATGAAGAAAACAGTCCCTCCCGAATATCCTGACAGGTCTGCCATGCCGTCGATCGCAAGCTGGCGGTGCAGACTCACTCCCAGGTTGTGTAAACTCTGTCCTTCAGCTGATTTTTCTCTCCTGACTTTATTGGTAGACCGATTGCCATCATGCGGCTGAAAAGACATCTGCGCTCCTTGAACATGGACTTGTTCAGACATTCCTGAGCGTCTTCATGCCTTGTTGCTCTTCTGACTGCTGGTGCTCAACTGTCCTGTCAGAGGAGTCTTTCCCTTGGAACCTGAATCGCTGTGAATATGACGCAAAACGAGAAGGTGGCTGGTTTTACCAAACCATGAGATCCGATGGGAATTCAACGTCCTCCTTACGCCTCCTCTTTGGAGTTCGATCAGTCTTGTGCTTCTTGGACACCGGGGTGGTGTGCTTCGACTTGGCCTCGCTGTCAGATCCTTCGCGTTCAACCTTCATGCCGGTCGTTTGTTGCCTGTCGCACAGCGTGAACAAAGATCAGAGAGAAGAGAAGGCACAGAAACAAGAAACATTGAGCTTGACGACTCAAAGAGGACGGGAAAGATCTCTCCAGGCTTCACGGCTCGCTGAATCGAAGCATTTCTCTTCATTCCTTCGTGCGCATCCTGCAGCAGTGCTGGCAGTGTCCGGGATCGCTTGTAATTTTGCATTGGCTTTCGAGCAAAGAAAACTCTTGTCAACATGTACAACAACTTGTCGAATGTAGGATAACACATCCTGAGAGCATTTCTTTCCTGAATGCTGCCGTGTGGCATGTTTTTATTGTTGGACAAAGCAAATCTAAACATCCTCATCGTAATATATGTGTGGGTCGCTTAAAATTTCCCGAACACGCATAAATCATGCATGAAATAGGTACACATCTATGAGCTACAAAGCTGTCCTCAACCACACTACGTCCTTCCTCTGCTAGTCCGCATGCTTCTTCCCTTTCATCTTCCCTGCCCGCTTCCCGCCATGAACGAAAGCCACAAACTTCCGAACTTCCGAAGACGCCGCGGCGGGCCGGCCCCCCCCGGCCGGCCCTGAGCGGCCGGCCCGGGCGGCGCCGGGCCCGCCACCCGCCGCTCACTGACTCTGTACTGTGCCAAAAGTCACGCAGATATCACATCGACCTTAGTTGTAAAAAGACAGTTTTTGCTCAAGACTGAGTTTAATGAGCGTGACTGCGATGAGAAAATCCAAGCATCCAGACGGAACTCGGAAGTCAACTTGAGAGGATCGGACTTCCGAAACCATTCCTTACGGAATGTAGCAACCTGAGACGCCGGCTAGGAAAGCCCCCTCTCCGTTAGCATGACCCCGTGGCACTGCAGCCGAGGCTCCGAAAAAGTTGAAACTTGCCGTCAGTACCGGCGGTACACTGCCACCCGGGCCGGGCTGTACGGTACGGTAGCGGGGGCCTCGGACGGTACTGACGGTAGCCTCAGGCTAGTGATGATAGTGTACCCCGGGCCCGGTGACTGCCGGCCGGGCAGCCGCTGAGCGCGGCCGACTCAGCGCGGTGCAACCGTGCGGACGGTGACGGCAGTGAGTACCGTACCCGGCGCGGCCGGCCCAGCGGCTGGCCGGGCGCACTGGGGCCGCCGGGGGGACCGGCGGGCCGGACCGGTCGGGGCGGGCCGCCCGGCCCGGTCGGCCGGGGCGGTCAGTGTACCGTCGTAAAGGACTAATCTCTGGTCTACCCCACGTTTTCTACCCCTACCCCCTTTTTTCAAAACCACCCTATGTGGGGATGTTTATTCGCAAGTCTCAAAAGCACCCCCCTGCTTCATTCGTACTACCGGTACTTCAAGTTTGACTTTGCGCCATACCACCCCCCCTACTGCGACGATGGCGACTTTCCGCGTTCGCCTCCCTACTGCTCGCTTCCTCGGCACAGGATACTCCTCCTCCTCCTCCTCCTCCTCCTCCTCCTCCTCCTCCTTCTTTCTTTCTTCTATGGCGCGCCTTAGCCGTTTCCCTTCTCTCTTGTCGCCCTCTCGCCCTCTCGCCTTTTTCCCTCCCAAGCATTTTGCCCCCCACACAGATTCCTCGAATGGCACGAGGCTGTCCATTTCCGCTATTGAACAACAACACTTCTTGAGACGACCAGGAAGTGAATCATTGTTATCCCAGCTCAAACTTGCTCAAGGTATGTCGCCTTCTTCGTGCAGTCTAGAGCCCTGACTTGCTTACCACAGGCACAAGTCACTCAATTCGAACGATGGTGATTGCACGTGAAATGACAGAAGACGAATACCACAACATTGCAAACCAAATTCTTGAAAAAATTACGGTCATTCAATTCTGTTTGAATGCAACAATCTTACATGTCGTCGTAGGATGAGTTAGAGTTGTTGGAAGAGACCGACACTGACCTCGAAGTAGAGGCGTCTGGAGTGAGTTCCACCTTCTACCTGTCGGAGACATGCTGTTGTCTGTGCTGTGACAAGTCTTTGTGATCATCATGTTGGCCTCTTACTTTCTGTTGAAGGACGGAGTTATCAACATCAAAGTCAACAACAAGGGAGCATGGGTTATCAACAAACAAACGCCTTCACGGCAGATTTGGTTCAGCTCTCCCATAACGTACATACCGCTTGTTGTTGTGTTCATCGCTACTCCCCTCACTCGAGCCCTTCCACAGAGGTCCTACACATTACATGTTGCAAGGGGGGGAGTGGGTCTGCACCAAGGTAAGTCTGCACTCGGTCTCAGTTCCTGACCTAACGGTGCCTCAAGGATGGGCACAACATGAAAGGTAGATTGCATGAGCAGTTAGGCATCAGAGTGTGAGGATCAGAGATAGTGGGAATAGAGAGGTGAGGAAATCTTTGGGTTGATTCTGGTGGTTTCCGCTGTGACAGTGCGGAGATTGCAAGTGAAGATAGAGCAGATTAAGAAAATTCGAGGAGGCCGATTTTGAGATCTTTTAAAAATCATTTCATTCCATCCTACGAACTCACTCGCCGTCCAAAAATTGCGAGCTTAGTTGAAGACGCGGATAGGAGCCACCTGCGAAAGTTTTTATCAGCGACGACGAGGTTCACGAGGCACAAGGGCATCAGGACCTGCCATGGTCCCCTGCGCACATTCAAAACAGCCTGCTGCTGGCGGACGTTGGGACCAGCACGAACGCCGTACCTGTGCCAAAGATCAGATCTTGCACGAGACAGTGTGGCGTTCCAACCTGGGAGTGGCGACCTGGGACTGGGTGCTGAAGGTAGGATCACCACCCTGGTGGGCACCTGACGGGAAGATTACTTCAGCACAGCGGGAGGAGGGGAGGATGATATACCGAGGAAGACATCGTTGGTCCCCATCATGGATCCAGGGGTGTCACTGGAGAAGACTGGACGGGCAGCACGGAGGTGGCCCATTCTCTGACCAGTCAGGGTGAGGTTCTTGGAAGCATCGTGCACAGCAAGGGGCATACCTGCATCTTCATGGCGAGCATGTGCTGCTTCTTGGCAGCAGTGTACTGAAGAGCGCTGTCAACATCTGAAGCAAGGTGTACGCAACAACCTTGGGAACCAACTTGGAGGCTCTGGTGGGTCTCCAGTGCTTCTTGTGGACCTGATAGAAGCTTCAGACTTCAACGACATCTTGATCGCTGCACACCGCGACCGGCTTGGCCCAGGGCAACCAGTTGTGGGGAGCCTTGGAGACACCTCCTGTGTGCCCCATCACTTCCATCACAAGAGGCCCTGAAGCAACGTACCAGCAAGCATCTGGTACTTGGCCTTGTCCTTGGTGCTCTGCAAGCACACAAGTCACATACAGAAAGACGACTGGGGGAAGAAAGGCTCAAGAGGGCAAGGACAAAGCCCATGCCTGGCCAGAGCCGTCACCCTTGCCGATGAAGGCCTTGTCAGTTCCCAAGCTTCCAGCATCAGGAAGGGCAACATAAGCTAGCAAGCCAAGTCAACACTTAGAGAGGCGACGACATCCAGTCCTCACCCTTCTTGGAATGCTCGCTGAATTGATCGCCAACCTGGAGCCGGGCAGATGGGAGCGAGCGCATCTGTGCACGAGCATGAGCATGGCGAGCCAATCCTTCTTGGTCATGACCTGAATGACGGCGATGCATGCGCAGAGAGCGACAGTAGCAGCCGTGGCAGCAGTAAAGGTCTGTGGTAAATGCCAAAATCATTGATCCTTGTGTGCCATTCCTTCGCTCACTGGATGGCTACAACCCCGATTTGATCCTACGTCCTTTGCTAACCCGACTGTATCTAATCTTCCCTCTTGCTGTTGTGTATCCATTAAGATGCTATGCTTTCAGGCACCCCCGTTCTCTGCTTCTCTCTTCATATCTCATGCGATCCCGCCACATCTTCCACAACTCCTTCATATCCCATCCGCTCGTGGTGTTCTCCGATCCAGCACTCGCTGCTGCGTCTCCTCCCTCACCATCTCTCTCATCGTCTCTCTACCTCTCTACCTCTCCGCCTCTTCCTCTTCCTCTTCCCCGCATCTCCACCATGACCTCCTCTCCCCTTCGCTTACCCTTGGAGGAGCCATGATATGCGAAGAGCCAACTAATATGCCCTCATCCCCACTCGTACATCAAACCTGACATGAACCCTCGTCCCCGCTTGTGCCCATTTGCAGCAGGACAGAATTGATCTATTTCGGGCACAATTCTCCTCAGTTATATTATCGCTAAAAGTACAATTTAAAACGAGAACATTTGTAAACAAAAATAGATATAGTACTGATTAAAACTATTTTCATTAATTTTTTGATTCATTTTATAGTTAACTCAGAACATTTTTCTGTATAAACTTTGATTTATGTCTACATATTGGTACCATAATTCACTCAAAACTTTGTCAGTACATCATTTCGACAAGGTTGTGTCTCTAATTTTCAAATTATACGATAAATTTTCAAACTTTCAGATTGTTTCAGTGGAGCCCTGAAACCTGTTGCCACCAAGTCGAGTCATGGTGGATTTTTAGGACGAGAGGGGAAGGAGGAGGGAGGGAGGGAGGGAGGGAGGGAGGAAGGAGCATGCGAGAAGGAGCAGGAGGATCGTCTTCGACAGAGCATGCTGATCCTTGTTAGGATGAGAGATAGTCTCGTCTCGGTCCTGAGCTGTATCGTGCGGGTGTGATGGGATCCTATCAAGGGGGTGGAGGAGGCGAAAGCAAGGACGGTTTGATCTGTCGCCTGAGCGATTGGTTTTGTGAGTGTAAACCCGCTGGTAGGATCGTAAGAGGTTCTTCCTAATCCTTCAGCTTGCTTCCCTTGAGAGAGTGTAGATGTTCCTTCTGGGCTCCGGTACAAATACTGACGTTAATTCTTCGACCCCCAGCACCATTGGAGATCGCAAATTACTGAGCAGTAGAAGTTGTTTCCTGTCTGCAGATCGCTGCCATCATCATGTCCAAACTCGACAGGTCTGCAAAACATCATGGCTGGCGATGAGGTTGAGAGAATTGCTGAATGTGTTTGCGAAGGTGGCTGAACCGGTCGAAAGAAAGCCAGGCCGTGAGCTCAGAGCAAGGTTGTTCCAGTGATGATGTTGAGATGATGATGACGTCGTTGAAATGCTGTTGTTGCAGCTCCCGTGGATGTGAGAGGGAAGGGCCATCAAGGGATCAACGGGGTTCCGAGAGAGGAGCAGGTCAAGGAGGACAAGCTGTCTCGTTGGGTCGCGAGAAGTGCGAAGGTCAGTCTTACTGGCGGCAAGATGATGGTGTGCGGGAAGGAGGGTAGAGGAGAGGAGTTGTTGTGTTGTCTGTGGGGACTGAAGGCTGTCTAATTGAATCACTGAAACATGCTGGCAGGAAGGGGAGAGGGAGCAGCATGCGGGAGGAGCGGTGGCAGGAGGAGTATCAGCGTGTTGTAACCTGATCAGGATCCTTGATGCAAGCGAACTGAAAATTGTAAGAGGAGAAGAACGGGCAGAGGAGACGAGACGAGACGAGACGAGACGAGACGAGACGAGACGAGACGAGACGAGACGAGAGGAAGGGAGGAAAGGGAGGACTGGGAGGAGGAGAAGAGATTGGCGATGGTGAAGTTGGGGTGTAGCAGTGAGCGGGAGGCAGTTGGAAGCGGAGAAAGTGGGATAGTGCTGAATATTTTCTAGGTGTACAACACCTTAGTTGAGACAATGCAAGGCAAACAGGCGAGACTCCTTACTCCCCTCTCCTCTCCCTCCCCTCCCCCTTGCCCTCCCTATCCCCCTTGCCCTCTCCCCTCCCCTCCTCCCCTCCCCTCTCCCCTCCCCTCTCTTCCGTCCAACTCCTTCTCCACCTCATGCCTTCTGATCTCATCCTCCTGGTTCAGATTTCAATCCCCGCGCTCTCCGACGCGTCTCAGTCTCTCCCACCCCTCGTGTCTGTTGAGGAAATCAAAAGCCTCATGGGCAAGGAGCAGAAAGCGTTTCAGCGGCCCAAGGTGAAGCAGAAAGGAGCAGATGGGAGGTGGCATTGTTGGAGGAGTGGTCGGCAAGAAGACCAAGGAAGAGGAGAGGAGGGGAAGGAGGAGAAGTGAAAGGGGATGAAGATGGAGTTGAAGAGCAGGAAAGAGTGGAAGAGGGAGTACGGGGAGGGGTGAAGAGGAGTAGTGGGGAGGGAGAGGAAGAGAGGAGGAGGGAGAGGAGGAGGAGCTTTTGCAATCGAGTGCTAGGATTGTGCGATGATTAAAGGAGAGGAGAGTAGACCTCTTGTTGTACCAATC